>NW_028324300.1:40265538-40430538 GCF_058129835.1 Hydra viridissima
GTTAAAAGATTGTTATGAGGATTACAGTTCTTGTGAAAAGAAAAAAAAAAGAAAAAGGTAAAGAGTATTGTTTGTAAATATATATTTTGAATCTTTTTAAATTTTCTTGCATCTATTTTAAAATTTTTGTTTGCACATGTTTATTGTTTGCATATATGCTTTTTTGATATGTATTTGTATGTGGTAATAAGTGCTTTATAGTTGTTTTATTAATGTGTTTAAATATGTATATAAGGTATATATTTAACCTTATATACATATTTAAACATATTTATTGTGTTTATAGTTGGTACATATGTTTATATTATGTTGTTTACGTGTTTTCAAAGTGCTGTGACTTGGTAAACATCTTCCTGAAAATCAATATTGTATTTTAGAGAAGGAGCAGAACAAATGGCTTTAGATTGTGCAGCTCAACGTGATACGCACCTAACAGCATGGTTAAAATTGAATACTGAAAATAAAAGAGCAAATTGCTATTCTTATGTAGACAAATAACAATGTGCTCTTTCTTTTTCAGTATTCAACTTTATATTTGATGATAAACATTTTAAATGGAAGGTTAGACAAAGGGGTGGTAAAAAGGTGATAGTAAGAATGGATAAAGTTAATCCAACTGAAGAATTGTTTTTTCTTAAACTGTTACTTTTGCAAGCAAAAGGAGCAACATCTTGGGAGGATGTGCGTTCTGTTAATGGTATTGTCTTTGAAACGTTTCATGAAGCATGTATTTTGAAAGAATTGTTGTAAGATGACACTGAATGGCAGAATACTCTTTCTGAGGCGGTTTTAACACGTATGCCAAAGCAAATTAGACAGTTGTTTTCAATTATTTTGACCTTTTGTGAATCTGACAATCCTTTACATCTCTGGAATACATGCAAAGCTTTTATGATGGAAGATTTCATTCACCACTCAATCCCACTTCTAATAGCTGAATAAGCTACTCTTCATCAAGTTGAAAAGATTATTAATGAAAGTGGTAAAATGCTGGCTAATTACAATCTGCCTGTTATTGATAAGTTTATAGGCTTAAATCTAGAAAATTTTGATGAAAATTTTAAACAACTGAAATAGTAGAATTGTGTATAAACACAACCAGCTGAAATAGTAGAATTGTGCGTAAAATGTTCTTTGCATTGGCAATGGGTGCAGAATTTTGCATTAACTGAAAATATGAGAGTACAAGATGGGGAAGGTGAATTATCCCAATGGCTGCTAAAAGTTGGGAATGGAACAATACCTGTCAAAGAGGAGGATCCTTTTAAAGGATGCATTGAAATACCAAATCAGTGCATTATTAGAGAAAATGAATCAATTGTTGAAAAGATTTTTGGAGATGCTGATCAAAATGATAATTCTAAACGCGTGATTTTAACACCTACTAATGTTGATTAATTATCAATCAATGTAGAAGTGCTTGAATGTCTGCCAGGTGAGATCAAAGTTTATTTGAGTGCTGATCAAATTGATACTGATGACCTTGATAAAAAAAATAACTTTCCTGTTGAGTTTTTTAATAGCTTAACACCTTTAGGTATGCCACCTCATTGTTTAAAATTGAAAATTGGTTGTGTAATTATGCTACTTAGAAATTTAGATCTCAAAGCTGGGTTATGCTACGGTACTCGAATGAAAGTTTGTGCTCTTTAAAATAATTATATTGATGCAGAGGATTTGACAGGTGTTTCTGGTGGTAAACGGGTTTTTGTTCCTCGAATTCAGTTGGCTCCATCAGATTCTAATTTACCTTTTGTTCTGAAACGTCGTCAGTTTCCTGTTAGATTGGCTTATTCAATGACAATTAATATAAGTCAAAGTCAAACATTTGATAGAGTTGGGGTATATCTCAAAAAAACCGTGTTTGTCTCATGGTCAACTATATGTTGCATGTTCAAGAACTAGAGCATTTAATAGTTTGTTTTTCAAAATTGATAAACATCTCATTCAAGGTATGGTATGTGAAAAGTGTTACACAAATGTTATATTTTTTTTATTATTTTAATATTTTTTTCATAGTTTTTGATAAATATACCTGCCATTTAATATGTTTATATGTGTCATATGAAACCATATTTGTTTAAAGCTGTATATATGTTAAAATTATGTTGTTTCCATGTTTTCAAAGTGGTGTAAGTTGGCATTATATTGAGCAAGATTGATAACCTTGCCAGCCAAGCAGTGTACTTATAGCAGAGGTGTGACTTGGCAGCATTTAGTGTCAGGCGGTGTTACTGCTTTAAAGCTAGGTTGTGTTGTCTAGCCTTTTTTAATTATTCTGGAAACACAATAATGTCTGTTAATGTTTAGCGTAATGTGTATGGGAGAGTATTTAACCTTGATCTTTAAATCTAGGGTGTTTTAATGTCCTAAATTTGAAGTAATTGAATAACTAATATTGAATATAAAAACAAATATACTTTTATGTAGTTATATGTTTAGTAAAAAGATAAATATATAGTTAACTTTAAATTAGTTTTCTAATTTTGTCTTTCATATTTTAATTTGGTTTGTTATTTTCGCTGGAATTTAGGATCAAGGGTGTAAATATTCTATTGTTATGTGTTATTGTTGTGATGTTTTGTGTTGATAGACTGCTTGGCTTACCATCACGTCGGTTACTATTGTTAAAAATGAATAATAGGTTCATTATTGGAACTTACTGCTTTTTTTATTTACTAAAAGCCAAGACAACATTATGCTAAAAATGCAATTTATATCTTAATTTGATTTTTTTTTTTAATTATTAGTATTGTTAATCATTTTGCACTTCGAAACAGATTTTATAGTTACATTTTGGATAAATGTTTATATTAACTGCCATGTCAAAATAGGTTACTATAAATAGGTATATCAATATTCAGTTATTATGTGGTGTTTTTTTTTTTCTTAAAGATTTATGAATGACGTATTTATACGATTTATAAAAAAAAACCTAATTACCTTTTATGGAAAATTTTTGTCAGTGAAAATGATATAAATATATGCAATTAGTTAAATTTTTTTTTAATTATCTCTATTTTATGCCTAATAATTTGTTGTATGTAACTTAGGGGATCTTTTTAAACGGTCTCCATCAAAAACTTGATTACCCTTAATAAAAATAACTCTCTATTCTCCTGACCAACATTAAGGCAAAAACGGGGAAGAGAGGTCCTTTACTAAAAACTATTGAAACAAAGAGGGCATATATAAAAATGGCCAGATAAGTGCCATATGTAGTAATGGTCAAATTATCAGTTATTTTTAATAAATTTATTTAGTTGTGTGTATTTAACATTTTAAAGTCAATTTCCTTTTTTTAAAGAAACATGTATGAAGGGGATACCAAAAAATTAATAACTCATGTATAATTTACATTCGCTTTATATTAATCTTATTAATTAAAGTTCATGTTATAAAAAATATTACAAGAATTAAAATTTTTCGTCAATTTAAAGCATGAGTTATTTAATTAGTGTCAGTAACTAAAAACGCATTGTTTTGAACTTAGCAATGTCGAGGAAAATGGTTCTGCCTTACACTGATATGACTTATGTCAGTTGTAAATTACTCAATGTTAAGTAATTGGTAAATTATTTTACCTCTGCATACTTTTTTTTTTAATTTTACAGATGGTTAAATTTTTTCAATTTGAAGGCATTTTTCTAATTGGGTATTAGTTAAGGTTTTGCAACTTTAAATTGTGGAAAACACCCACTATAAATTAAGTAACAGAGTATTACGTGTTGCTTTTTGCTAGTTTAAATTAATAACGCATTCTGCTGTAAAAAAGCAAAAATGAAAATTCTGCAGCCTTGTATAAATTTGTGTTTAAGTAAAATCGATACTCAAAAACTCAAGATGTTTCTAAAATATTTATGGCTGTTCATAATTTTTTTACTTCAAATTAGCAATACATTGGGATGGCTACACGCTTAGAAAATAAACACTTTTTAGAAGATTTGGCTTTTATGATTGATATTTTGAATGAAATTTCACTTTTGTCCTATGCATTGCAAGCCCAAAATTTAAAAATAAAAGCTGAACATTTAGTGATGAGAACGATTCGAGCTTTTCAGATGCTTGAGAAGGAAAAAGGAGGTTACGAAAAAAAAGTTGAAGAGTTAATTGTTTCTGAAGGATTTAAAGATATTCCTTTTGTTGATGATCGAAAATTTTCTGCGATTCCTCGGCAAAAGTTTTTAGAGAAAATTGTGGTTCACATGAAGAAAAGTTACAACTTTTTTGTTTTGAAATATAATTTAAATTTGAAATTATAGTTTAAATAGTGTAAAAAGTATAAAAAGAAATTCTCAGTGAATCAAATCTTATTTTTCCACTTTACCAGATACCAGAGCATGAAGCAAAAATGTTTTTGAAAAAAAGAAATTTTAAAATTTTTTATTGTACATACTAATTTTAGTTTTGTATAAAATAGCTAGAGGTTGGGGGAGGAGGAGGGGGCATTGATGACTTGTAGACAGCCAATTTTTTACAAAGATTTGTAAACCATTTTACATAATGGTAAATGGTCTAACTCCCATTATTACACCTCAGCTTAAAAAAGTAATAATAAGTATAAAGCATAACATATAAACTTTAAAGTATGATATAATATAATTATGAGTATACAAAAAAAATACCTGATTGTCATCAGCAGCTGAGTTATCATGAAGGGTAGCAACTCTTGCTTCTATAAAAAAGTAAGAATAAAACTGTTTTTTATAAAAGAACTCTAATCCAAAATGGTATCTACTTCTTGCTTTAGGTTAGTAATTTGATCATGAATAGTTATTTCCCCATTCAACCCAAAATAGATTCAATTTAATTCAAATCTGGTGATCATGTTGGCCAGGTTTATCAATTTTGTTCATTTTCTTTCATTCAAGTTTCATCATAACTTGTTAAACTGCCACCTTTAGTTTTTGATCAACCAGCTAATGGAACTATACGGTTCCTCAGCTGACATGCTGTTTGATCAAAAATTAATGCTATTTATTCCTCAAAGTTATTCTCATCACTGACCTCTGGCCATTATTCTGGATTTTCTGAAGCTTATGGCTTACAACTGTTTAAACACCAATTTTTTTTCTAAGTAAAATATTTTTAACTGTATCTCAAGAAACATTATTTTCAAGGTTTTAATTGAAAGTTTTGGTAAGTTCACATTCAGTTATCTGCCAGTTTATTATTTTGCTTACTGCTTTTCAACCCATTTCTATGTAACTTAACTTTTAGATCTTAACAAAATCTCCCTAAAAATCTTCAATATGGCTAAACTGGTCATTGTACTAACAAGCTAGTAAGGATATAGGTAAAGAGCAAGAAGAAGAATTTCAGTTTAGTTAAGGAAAAATGATAATATGGATGATTGAATTATGAAATGATGGCAGATAAATGTTGCGTTATTTTGAATGATGTTGCAACTTGTTTGAAATAGTTTCCTGATTGCTAAAAAAAACCATAAGTACTAAATGTAAAAAAAACAAAAAAAAAACGCTCTTGCAAGCTATGATAATGGTTTTCAAATTTAGCACCTTTAAATTGTTTTGAGAATTTGCATATGTAAGATGTGTACAGGCTTTAAGCTGATTTTCAGAAAAGGTTTGTAGAAAAAAAAAATTGAATAAGATTGAATAAAACTGATAAAGAAAAAACAAGATGATTTGCTATTTCAAGCCCAAATCCTCAAATGAGATATTTACATCATTTTAAGTGATTAGTTACAAACAGATCATTGTAACCTCATAAACACCAATTGCCTTTAACAGTTCTTCTGAAAATGTAAAAACCTTAATGACAAATATTAAAAGTTGGTGATTTTTCAGTTGTAAAACGTTACAAATTGATTAGCATACAATGTATCATAAATCCACAGGTTATTTGTTTCAACCCTATTGAAATTAATGTGTTATTTCAAATGATTTATGCTACTATATTTGTTTTTTATCAAATTAGTAGTAATAAAATTTGTTTGACAAAACGTTAAAGTGCAAAACATTAAATTGCAAAGTTTGATAGCTATTCTGATGGCAACAATAAAAAAATAAAAAAATAAATCTGTGTCACTATAAAAACAATTTTTTAGTACTCAACATTTTTTTTGCAATTATAGTGCAATTGCAATAATAACAAAATATAGTAAAAATATCAGCAGAAGTGAGTTACTAAATCACATTTTGCCAAAATGTCTCCTAAAAGATCACAAGTATATAAACGGTCTTTTTGTTAAAAATTATCAACTTTCTTTTGTAAAAGGTTTAACAAGCAGAATTTGAAACAGAACAGAATATTTGCAGCAAAATAGCAATGCTACTCTCATTTATGTTTATTTACATTAGCTAGAATACCTAGCTGCTGATACAGTGGTGGTTGCAGAAAAAGTACACTTAATATTTTCTTCATTAGAGTTAATATATTTTCTTTCATTATCAGGGAAGTAAAAAAAAAAATATTAATTAATAATTTCCATTTATTAGCTATAAATAATAAGAAGCAAAACCTTTTTAACGGAAGTATAACAATTTTTAACAAACAAAATACAACAAAAAGTTGTGATCATAGAAGCACATCGAACAAAAGAAATAGTGCTATTTAAAAGTCAACATCAAAAAATTAAAACTATTATCAATATTTTGTTAAGTATCCTTTATTCTCTAAAAATGCAGCACTTCTTGATGGCATACTGTTAACAAACTTTGACAGTAGAGGGATTTCAAGCTTTTTGAATCCTCCCCCCCAAAAAAAAAAATTATTATATTATATAAATTATATAACAAAGGTTTGTTTATTTTCATGAAGCCACCCCAATATCATACCATAAGTTCTCAATCAGATTCAGATCAGGACTTTGAGGCAGCCATTCTAGAACATTAATTTCATTTTCCTTAAGCTAAGGTTTTACAAATCTTACACTATGCTTTTAGTGGTTGTTGAGAATTAAAATCCAAATAACAGGTAGATTATCATCAGCATAATGCTCTATTACATTTTGTAATATGCCCTTGTAACTTATTAATCCAAATTTCTATCAATTTTAACCACTGGATAAATACAATTCCAGGACATAACCATGCTTCACCATATTTCGAGTATACAATCAGTTGCTTTGAACATTTACTTTTCAATCTGGAGAGACTGGAAGCAATTAAACTTGGATTCATTAGTCTAGAAAACATTTTTTCAAAAAGAAAACCTTTTTATATAGGAAAATTTTTGCAAAGCTTAGTCACATTAGCCAGTTTTGTTTTAAAATAAGGGGTTTCTTCACTATACAGCCTCGAAAGACTGCTTCTTAAGAACAATGAAGAATGGTTGGAGCGAAACCAACTTGATACTGTTCTTCAATTCTAGTTTTTATTTCATCAGAAGTTAAAAAAGTGTTTTCTTTAGATTTCCTAAAATTTCCTACTTGGCAATCCATATTAGTTGAAGTTTATCTTGGCAGTGGCTTTTGAATTTTATCATAAGCAGTAACGTATTTAAAATTATTTTTGTTTTTTACTACAAAGCAATTTTTGTTTCACCCCATGTTCAGTTGCTACAAAAAAATTAAATCTACATTACAAATAATATTTAAAATACCTAATTCTCAATTAAGAATTTTATTAAGAAACTCAAATTTTTAAATGGGATTCTCCACTAGCATCTGCTATTTCATTAAGCACACCCACATAACATATTTGACAATAAAAGTTTTTATTGTCACACTGTAATAGTTACATCCAAACAATATAGTAAGTTCTAGCTTTTAAATTATCATAAGAAATGCCATTAACACTATAAAATGCAATTAAAAGAAAATGTTGTGGGGTTTGCTATTTCTATGATCACCATTGTGAATCATTGAATTTCATTAATGCAAAACTTTTGATAGTTTCTACTCAAAACAAACTGATTTATCTAAAATTTATTTTTATTGAAAAAAAAACACTAACAAATCTTTGCTTAATCTTAATTTAAGCAAAAAAAAAATTTTTATTGACATTTTAACATTATAAACTATGATAGCAACCTTTTAATACAATTTTTTAACTCAAAATTTTTTATTTCAATTACTAACTTTTAACTAACTTTTTGGATGCGCAATCAGTAATCTTTTCTGCCGAAGTAGAACAAACTAACAATTTTTTTGAAACATTTTTAATTCAGCTTCTAACTGTGACTGAGGCTGCTATTCTTTATGTAAATAACTGTTAAAAGCTAATTACTTTTAGATTGATCTTAGAAAATCATCAAATATCAATCACATAGTAGATGAAATTGATGCTTTAAATGACTCTACTCCTGAACATGTAAAGTCTTCCAGACTATGTTCTGCATGCTTTGGTTTTGTAGGTTAGAATTATAATTACCATCATTATTATTGTTGTTTTATTTTTTCATACTTATATTGCTTCGCATAATAAAATTGATTTATTATGTGAAACAATATAAGTAATATATAAAAGAAAAATCAGACCTGGGGAGCAACTCAACCTGGCGGTCACTCTGGTCCAGAGTGCAATGCTCAACAAAAGGGGTTTACAAAGTTTCTATATTTATATGTGAGTGGGACAGCAGAGCAAGGAATCAGTATTTGCCCAAAATACAATAGACCAGAAGAAAAATGTTGACACCCAGCAAAAAAAACATTTTGTGATACTTGAATAGACTCCAATAATGATTCTTTGACCACCTGATAAAACAACTTGTTAGAGCTTTGTCTAAAGATGGTGATTGTTTTAAACATTTGTGTAAAAGATTTTTTAACTTATTAGAAGCTAAACTGCAAGAAGGGATTTTCGAAAAGGCAATCCCCTCTAGCTTTGAAACAACAATACAACAAAAAAGGAATCTTAGATATCATTTAAAAGAGTTATGACTAGAAGTTTCTAAGTGATTAAGAATCACTAAGAAAATGCAACATTAAATCAAGAAAATCAACTTATTTATCTTTCATTATTTTTTTACTTTAAAAGTATTTTTTTAAGTTTTATTTCTACAAATAGTTTCTTTTTGAAAATAATTTTTACCCATTATTTATTATACTCTTTGCTGCTCTCATCTCTTTTAAAACATTTTTTATAAAAATTTGAAATGAAAAATAATTATAGAAAGATGCAATATCATTAAATCAAGTAAATCAACTTCAATCAAATTTTATTAGTTTTGGTACTTTAGCATGGGACAATTTTGTTTCTGCTTATACAAAGAGTTTTTTTTTTAAAAATCTCTTTTAAAACTCTACTTTGTTATATAAATTACCTATATTCTTATTTAATCAAACCTATTCTTATGTGATTATCTTTGTTCATTCTTCATCATATTTAGTTATTTGCATTTTACTAACGATTCTGCTATTAACGAGTGCTGTGCAACATTATTATAAACAACAAAATAACAGATTTTGATGTTTAAGTGAGTTGCTTTGACCTTCTAGCGTAGCTTAGAACATTTATACAAGCGCTTATATCTGTACTAACATTCTTGCTAAAGACAACATAGACAGCCTTGTTAGCATATGATCCCTTTTACAAGATATAACCTGGAAAAAGAATTAGCTCAAAATAATTCCAAATTTTGAAAATTGGTTAAGTCATATATCTTTATTATAATATAGGTTAGTCGCACCCTTACTACTGCACACAAGTAGTAGTAAGGGTGCCACTACTACTACTACTGCCACTGCTACTGCTACCGCTACCGCTACCACTACTACCACTACTACCACTACTACCACTACTACCACTACTACCGCTACCACTACTACTACTACTACTACTACCACTGCCACTGCCACTGCCACTACCACTACTACTACTAATACATGTGAAATTCTTTTTTTTTATATCATCAAGGCTACATGGGTTTCTTGAGCATCTAAAATGAGAATATAAAAAATTACAATAAAATATTTAAACTGATAATTAGGGATATTTTACAATAACTTATGCAGTCACTGATCATTTGATTGGATTCCTCACACCAGAAAAAAGCCAGGAACAATTTTTTAAGTAAAAAGAACGAATATTTTCAAAGCTACCCGAGTTTAAACCTTTAAATAAACAATTATAAAGGGCTGATTTCTACTTTAAGTCAAATACTCATATTTCAGGATCTACTTGGATTTGGAGGCTGAAACTTTCAAGAAATTCTTTTTATTAAATCTTCTCAGCTGTATAAAAAAACTGCAAAACTTGATGAACTGACATGGAATCTTTAATTAGTTCAGATTTTTTTATTTCAGCAGTTAGTTATGAAACAGTTATAATTTAAAAATACCTTTTTTCTGTGTTTCTTCTTTTGCAACCTCTTCATCAAATATTGCTAGTAAAACACTGAATCTTTTCAAAGCTATCAAAGAACTTTTTATTATCTCTTTATAACGCAAAGGATCAATTTCATGAAGTGTTTCAAGAAATTCCATTAATTTTGCTTGATTATTGTTATTATCATGATCAATATGTTCTATGATACAATCAACATCATCTAAACAAGTGTGATAAGCAAATGTCTTCCAGTCAGGAGATAGACGTTCTAGTAATTTCCTCTGAATGCTTTCAAAACATTCTACAATATAAAAAAAAAAGTACAGTTTAAACAATTCTTTTTAAATTTTACAACTTAATTTTTTTATATTATAAAATTACAATATATTTTCTAATATATAACAAACTAAAAAAGAACTTTCTAACTAGCAGTTAAATGATTAAGAAATCTGTATCTTCTATCACTCATAAAACTAATTCCTCATAAGTAAAAGAATATTCCAGATTCAAATTAAATTTCATCCATTAAAATAGAAATAATAACTTAAATACTTCTAGAAATCATCTATCAAACTTCACTTACACATTGTTCTCTGTTAGCAATTTGCAAAAAATAAAAAAATCATGTGTCATGAAAACTTTTGAAATTTTAATAATTTGAAATTACATGTAAAAACTACTTTAATCTGTTATTAACCATTAATTATTTAACACCTGTTTAAATCTTTTGTTTCAGTACTACATTCAACAAATTTTAGCTCATTGTTTTAAAAAAAGTATAGAAGTAATCTGCTCCTTCATTCCAACAAAAGAAGTGTTTAGAAAATTCCTTTGTCATACTACAGAAACAGAACATAATTAAAGAAGAAACAGTGAACTAAGTGCATGGAATAGTTAGAAAACTATATTAAATTATAACTATTTTCAACCTAAAACTCAAAACATTTCATTTCTGCTTTCAAAACTATTAACTCAACTTAAATTACTTGGCCATTCATAGCTATTAAACAATAGTTATTATTCCACACATCTTACAACACAAACACATTTGAAAAATAATGTTGTTTAACAAACACTACAGATATTTACCATCCAATGCTACTCCTAATAAAACATCATATCGATTTGTGGTATTAAGAGACCTTTCAATTAAATTTTTAAAATCAATAGGACGGATTTCACACAGCCTATCAAAAAATGCAGCCATTTTGGATTGGTTATTTTGGTAATCATTATCAATATTTTCCACAATACTATCAATGCCATCTAAACAAGTATGACGAGCAAATCTTTTCCAATCAGATGATACTCTTTCAATTAAAATGTGTTGAATTGTTTCATAATTTTCTAAAAAATATTTTTAAAAAATGAATTTAATCAAAAATCAAATTAAAATAAAAAAATATACAACAATTATATAACTTATTTACAACAATTTAAGTAAATTTTAACTAATTACTTAAAATATTGAAACCGTACCGTCCAATGCCACACCAAACAAAACATCAAATCTTTCTAATACATTAAGAGTGTTTGCAATAACCACTTTGTAATTTAGTGGGCAAATTTCAGAGAGCTTTTTGAGGAAAGATGACATTTTTGATTCATCATCCTTGTTATCACGGTCAATATGTTCAACAATAGTGTCAATATCATTTAAACCAGTTTGACGAGCAAATTTTTTCCAGTCTTTTGATACTTTTGATACCAAAATGTGACAAACTTTCTCAAAATTTTCTTATAAATGGAATTTAAAAAAGAAACAAATAAAAAAAAAAATGAAATTCCAGTAGAACTTCATTTTTCAAACGAAAACTAACATTTGTTATTGTTAAAAGAGCAATTAATTTACAATCTAAATTCTTAAATGAGATATGAAAAACAAAAGAAATAAAGATTTGCATCAGAAAAAAAGCTGGAAAAGGTTCTAATAGGAATTAACAGGAAAAACATTTTCAAAAGCAACTAAAAATGGTATTAAACCACATGTAGTGGAAGCCTTAATGCATAGAGACAAAATTTATTACTTACTATCCAATTCTACTTCTAACAAAACATCAAATCTTTTTAAAGTAAAGAGTGTGCTTGCAATTATTTCTTTATAGCTGAGTGGATTGATTTCATATAGCTTTTGAAGGAAAATTGCCATTTTTAATTCATTGCTGCTCTCCTCTGAGTCAATTTGTTCTATAATGCTGTAAATGTTACTTAAGCAAGTATTAAAAGCAAACTTCCTCCAGTCAGGTGATACTCGCTCAATCAAAATCTTTGCATTTTCAATATTTTCTGAAATCAAAAAAATAATCACCATAGCTGCATTACCTTAAAACATAAATCAATTTGCACAACAAATTTTGAGATAATTTTTAGACAACTTACATGGATGAATTCACGTGGTATATTCTATTAAGAGTTCTTAGAAAGAATACTTTTTATTTAACCAGCAACTTTTAACAGCTCTCAGGTAATGTGCAAGAGTTTTAAAAAATGAAAGATAAAAAAAGATGAAAGCTGAGTTTTACTTCAAGTTGATAAAGTTTAAACAGACACTAATACTAGATTTTTCAAGAACCATGGAGATATAAGGACTTTTGATAAAGTATAAACTTCAGACTTTCAATAGAACTATATATTAACTTTGAGTTAAATAATATTTTATTGAGAGATGGTATAATCTGTAGAGCATTATTTGTTAACATTTTGATTTTAGTTTGTTAGAGGTTTAGTATTTAGTTATTATTCTGATTTTAGTTACTTTTCACAATACACATCTTTTTTTACTTATTAAAATTTTTCTTTTAGAACAATTGGAAACTCAATTTATTTAAGTAAATTTTTGAATAAGACTTTGAATAATTAAATACTTGATCTATTTCCTTCTAGCCAATCATTTTTCTTGATTTATTTCCCACAGTGATTTACATCTGCATGAACACTTTCAACATTTAAAATTGTAAAAGACATCTTAATACTAGTTTTTAGTTTAATTCCTGATATTTAGCTGACCCAATTTAAATTTCAAAAGTTAAACTTAATTTCAAAAAGAAAAAGTTATTTTTTTTTGTTTTTCTTTACAGAAAGTGAAATTCATCTGAGGAGATTAAGATGAGGTCAATTTTTTATGTTGTAACTGACCATTATCTTGCACAAGAATGAGGCCTTTTAATAATATTGAACACTTTCCTTCTTTTGAATAAAAAAATAAAAATAACATAAAAGCTTAGAAAAATAAAAACCATATTTAAAAAGATACCATTTATAAGAAAAGATTCTTCCTTTGTTTCTTCTTTTACTTTTTCTTTTCCTTCTTTTTTTTTTTCAAGACACTCATCCTCTTCAAATGCTGATAAAACACTAAATCTTTTCATTGTAACCAGAGTGCTTTTTATAAACTCTATAAACTGTAATGGATTAATATCAAAGAGCTTTTCAAGTAACACTTTCATCTTCATTTGATCACTATTATTCTGTTGGTCAATATTCTCTATAATACTGTTAACCTCGTGCAAACAGGCATAATTAGCAAAACTCTTCCAGTCAGAAGATGCACGCTCAAGCAAAAACTTCATTACAACTTCAGAACTTTCTGAAAGTATTTTAATAAAACTAATCAAACACAGGATCAAAAAATATGAAAGTTAGCTAAGGTTAAACTCTTAAATTAAAATTCTCATCTGGAAAATTTTTTAGCAGCAGATATAAGAATCAACATAAAAAAATGAATGAATTGAATTTAGTAATGATCATTTGGTCATGATGATGTTGTTTTGAAGAACTTTTACCTGATGCTAATGACAAATGTTAATGATACTTATTTTACTTATGAAACCAGGTTATCTAAATGGCTGCTGACAATTCATTCATTCCTGTTTCTAAATTTATCAACAAAATTAAAAAAATCCATTTTGCTGAAAGTTCACCATTATGAAATAGTTTTAAAATTTAACAAATATTACTCAACAAAAACTAGAATAATCGATTCTTACCAATCAAAGCTAGCCTGAACAAAACATCAAATCTACTTGCAACATTGAGAGAATTTACAATTAACTTTTTAAAATTTAAAGGATCAAGTTCACAGAGCTTGTCTAGGAATGCAGCCATTTTTGATTGATAATTGCTGTAATTACAGTCAATCTGTACTATAACACTATTAATGTCATGTAAACAAGTGTAATGAGCGAATCTCTTCCAGTCACCAGATACACTCTCAATTAAGATGCGCTTAATTGTTTCATAATTTTCTAAAAAAAAGATCAGACTATTTATTTTCACAAGTAAATCATTCATAAAATGATAATATTTTTAAGGAAACTTCATTGGTTTTAAATGTGAATACGTATACATAAAGCACATGTTTTTTATAAACCAAACTGCATGTTTTTATTTAGCAGCAGCCTTTAAAAAAAACATTCAATAAAGCATTTTTCAAAATTTCTAAGCATTAAATCCCAACTAATGGCGATGTTTTTAAAGGATGCTGTTGAAGTCTCAAGACTGATGAATCTGAATTTGAAATTATTTTCAAAAGAGCGCAAATATTGTCAGTTGAAAAGAAGAAGGTTCCATCTGTTGATTTGCAGTACAAAATAGTTAGCATAAAGAAACTTAATTTAAAGGCATTTGAAAAATGCCCCATGTTAAAGCAAATGACAGCTGAGTTTAAAGATAAATGAATTTATTTTCAAAAGCTGTTTAATGTTTGCACTTGTAAATTTTAAAATGCCTAGAGCCACAAAAAGAGAAGAATGCAAATGCTTGATTTCAAAAATCTTTGCTTTTGAATGAAGTGCTTAAAATGACTTGAAAATTATCATGAATATTTTGATAGATAGGACTATAAATGAAATTAAAAGTTTTTCTTTAACAAAACAGAAAAGCAAGTATGCTGCAACCAACTATAAAAAACAATATTACTTCAATATGCTTTTAGAAACAACAGACAGATAGGAAAATGAGCCTTAGGGGGAATAATAATTGTTAGAACAGGTTTGATTTATCTGACAGTGACTCAATTATGCCACTGACAATCAATTTCTTTAGATACAGATTAGGATCAAATACTAGGAATTGTGTAATGCAGTTTATTGCTATAAAAAATGTAAATAAGGTGCATGCCTTAACATAAATGCAATTTTGAGACCTGAATACCTCTAGCAAGTAATTGATCCTTGAAACAAAAAAGAAATTTTGGAGGAAGAATGTTGATATGAGGTATAATAATGAGAAAGAAACAACAAAGTATAGGGTTTCACATAAAAGATGTAATGCTTCAGGGTGCAGAAGGACAGCTTTTAAAAAATTTATTTTTGTGTTTAAAATCCTAAGAAAAAATTGTTGAAACTTCTTTTAAAAGATACAATATATGAATCAAACCGAAAAGCAAAATAAAGACATTTTACAGCAATTTATTTAGTTTCTAAAAAAAAAATTAAAGATGGATTCCTTCTATTTTTTTATCTAATTATTTTTTTCAGCTGTATAGATTATGTTGTAGCAAAGTGTAACTGTCTCATACTAACAGTTTTCAAATATAAATTTAAATAAACTCAACAAATCCTAAAAATCATTCACCACATTTTACAAAAACCTTGATATAAAAACACCAAAATATAATCTTACCATCTAATGCCACATGAAATAAAATATCGAACTTTCCTAATGCATTAAGAAAGTTTCCAATTATTTCTTTGTATTGTAATGGGTTAATTTCAAAGAGTGTTTCAAGGAAGGATGCCATTTTAGATTTATCATCTTTGTTATCTTGGTCAATATGTTCAACAATAGTTTCAATGTTATATAAATTTGTCTCATGTGCAAATCTCTTCCAATCAGTTGATGAATATTCGATCAAGAATTTCTCCACTTTTGTAAATTTTTCTAAATACAAGAAAAACACAATCAAAATGAAGACAGCATGAAATAGAATAAACCCAGACAAACTGTATCTGTATAGGGGAGAGCAGGGTTGGTTGTCACACTTTTTACATTTTAGACTGCTCAGCTTTTATCTTTCATCAAATCAATGCCAAACTTTGCATAAAAGTAGTTTAACTATTTCTGGTAACTATTAGAATATTTTTATGACATTGAGTGAAATATTTTTTGATGTAAAATCATTTATCAAAGACCTCTTCCGTGTGACAACCAACCCCACCCACGAGGTTGGTTGTCACATACTATGGGGCTGGTTGTCACATTTTTTGGTATGTTTTGATTATATTTAAAACTGATACTAATAAATTTTGTTTATATAATACCAAGAATAAATCTGAATAATCTGGGAAAAAAAAAGGCTATATACTGAAAAAAAGAAAATACTATTTACCAAAAAATGTTTTTTTTTTTCAATATAACTATAAATAGATATATATATATATATATATATATATATATATATATATATATATATATATATATATATATATATATATATATATATATATATATATATATATATATAATATAACTCTATAAATAATATAATAATATAATATAATAATATAATAAATCCATACTCTTCAATTCTTTTTTTTGGCAAAATTTGACTTTATCAATTCTTTTTTACTTCCATTCATAAATGATTTACGATTCTTATTAATATTTTTTTAACAAGTTTTCTTCTTTCTGTAATAAGCAAGCCTTTCTTTGACCGGTGAGTTAGTGAGAATCATAGATGAACGCTTTTTTTTGATGCTAACCTTGGACCTGCTTTAGGCAGAGGCCTAATACTCTCAGGTAGTATGATTGAATTTTTTAAAATTAATGGAGTGATTGGGTCCTGATTAGAGGTTTTATTTGATACAATTGGATCTTCTATTGCTATGTCTACCTGATTATCTGGTATCTGAATAGATTCTTTAAACCTTTAATTTGCTGGTTCTGGTTGCATTGAATAAGGTTTACAGTTTTTTAAATTTAAATCAAGCTGTGAACAAGGTGGGTCAGGGCGATCAGTTACATAATTAGGACAATAATCAATTTCAGTAAAAATATCAGGATTTAATGGGTAAATGCCTGTTGTAGTAAAACCACTTAAAATATTGTGGGAAGATACAGCCTTTGGAAATGCAATGTTTACTATTTTTGGAATATCATATATTGTAAAGGTTTTTCCAGGATTCATTACCAACCATGAAGTCATAGCAGTATTTATATAGTTTTTGAAGGGACCATAAACTGCCCTGTCCAAGGGCTGCCACTTTTTCTTTAGTGCATTTTGTATTGCCTACAAAACGTTGTAGATATTTTACAAAGTTTTCTTCTTTCATCCAACCACTTGCATTGGCATCTCCTGCACTTCCTGTTGGTGCTCCTATTAGGAAATGATTTTTAAAGTTTTTACGAGGAAAAATAAAAAAAGGTGGAATGCTATTTCCAATAGCATTTATTGTGCATGCTAATGTTACAAGAGCTCCTTTTTCAGCTGACGTGATGGCTCCTACTTGTTTTAATCCTTTTTTGGCAACAACAATTTTAGGTCTTTGTACAGTAGTTACAGCAGTTTTGTCCATGTTCCAAATGTCATTTGGTGAGGACAAGTAGTTTTGCATACAGTGCTGCAAATTGCTAAAAAATAATGCAACATGCTGCTTAATGAAATTTGTTGCTCGACTTAAACTAGTAGCTTCAGGTTGCCTAATGGAAATATTTGGGTGGCGCTTTATAAATCCTGTAAACCAATCCTTACCAGCTTGTTCCTTTACAAACCAAGAATTGGGAACTTTTATATTATATTTAACTGCAAGCTGGAAAGCAAGCTTTTTTACTTCAGTAGGAGTTAAACCAAAATAAATTTCTGCTGCTCACAACAGGTATGTGATAAGTTCTTTTTCTACTTTGTCTGGCAATATCTGTTGACTTTTGTATCCTATAATGTTCATGCAGGTGGAGTTTTGATTTTTGTCAATTATATCTGTTATAGAACCATGTGATGGGTATTAATAATAATTTTTTTACAATAACGTGTTAATATTCTGTAATTAATGCCATGCTTTTTTGCTGCTGATCTAATAGATATATTGTTAAGCTTTACATCTTTAATAGTACACATAATGATATCTCCAGAAGTATAACCTCTATTAGTATTTCTTTTAAAATTTTGTACCATGTTTTTACTAAGCTAAGAAAAATATTTGCAAATAATGTATGCACAAGACATATATATATATATATATATATATATATATATATATATATATATATATATATATATATATATATATATATATATATATATATATATATATATATATATATATATATATATATAGACACACAAAAACACACACTAAATCTAAACAATATACAAACAAAACAACAGACAATCTAACAAACATAACAACAAACAGATGTACAAACAGAACAACAAACAGATGTACAAACAGAACAACAAACAGTTGAACTTCTGTATTCCTTTTTCTATAATTATATTAAACATTGGATCACAATTTAAAGTTATACACATTGAAATAAAAATTATTTAGATTTTAGATATTTACTTAAACAAATATAACACATTGACTTAAGATTTTTAAATATCTTTAACATTAAAATATTCCTCAATAATACGGATAAATAAACAAGGAATATTTAAAGGCAGCGTTTAGTTTGCAGTACACGGAGTCAAGGCAATTGTGACAACCATCCCCATATATTTTGTGACAAGCAACCCCTTCTATGTAAGTTGCAAGACACCTGTAAATTTACCTAAAAGCGTGTGAATTTCATGATTTCATAAGTCAAAGTTCAGTGTAAACTGAGCTTTGACTTTAAGTAAACCTCATACATTTTTATGTTTTGGTGTTTTTCTTATGGATTGTCATATGTTTGGAGTTAAGTGTAAAAGACCAGGTGGTTTGAAATTTTATCAGTAAGCATGCACACTGAAACTTAACTGATTTTAAACTTTCTGTTACAAAAGAATTGTCACTAAAACAAAAGAATTCTTTTATGAACTTTAGGTACCAGTAAAAAAATTTTGAACAACTATGGAGCTTATATATTATCATTAAGGGATATTAAGGCAAAATTAAAAGAAATATTAAAAAAATTTTGGAAACTAATAAATAGCTGTGTTCTGAATGATTTGGCTGTGCATTGCTAAGTTATTGCTAGTTGTTCTAACAAAACTATAACAAAACCATATCAACCATATACAAAGATCCTTCTTAAGCAGACTACAACTGCCACTTGCTATCTGACAATAACAACATGTGATTCTATATTCTATACTGTGCAACAGCTATAACACATAAATACTAACACCACAGTTAAGGGTAATTTCGTATCAAATCACCCAAAATTTAGAAAATTTTGAACCATGGGTCCTCAAATTTTTTAAAAACTTCTTTTGCTGTTGCATCTTAAAAAGAAAAGTTAATACATAAAGTTTCAGCTAAAAATGTTGAGAGGTTGACAAAATACTGCAATTTTAATATTGACCTGGTTTCCCAAAATGACCCGGTTTTCATAACATTCTGAAAAAACATTTTTCTCAAAAAAATAAGAAATAAAAATGGCAAAAATATGAAAATAAACATATATGTTTTTTTGATGCTGAATTCAATAAATGTACTTAAAATGCTCAAATATAAAAGGAACATGCTTAAAAGTTAATAAAACAACTAGTTTCTATAAACCAACTTTGGGGCCCAATATCTCAAAACACCCCCGTCAAATTTTTTTTTTTCTTGCTGTATTTTCAGCTGCTTGTAATCTTACTAGGCACAAAAAATCTAACTGGAAAAACAACTGAAAAATATGGAACTTTAAATTAAAAGATATATCAAATTTTCAATAAATTATTTTAAAAAACTTGCAAATAGAATTCTGTAAAATATTATATTTAGTTTATAGACTCCTTAAAAAAAACAAAACATGTTTGTTACATTTAAAGAAGCCTTAATTATATGATAACTTAGTTATTTGATCTTAACAACTGAAAAAAAACATCCTGTTTTGTTTTTATATAAAAATTGAATAAGCGTGATATTGATGTGCATTTGTTTTTAAAATTTTGACAACTATTGATAATTGAACTTTTGATAATTGTCCTGGTAAAGAACCCCTCATCAAATATTTGTATGAGATTTTTGGAGAATACGAAGATGATTTTCAGATACACTACAAGCAATGACAAACTATTGATTGTGCAACACTATTGAGTTTAACAGCAGATGTTCTAACGTTTGTTGAACTATTAGTATCTTGCTTTGAAAAGCTACATGCTCAACCTTTCATTGCTCACTCTCAATCACAGTACCTTAACCAACTGAAATAAAATATGGATCAAACATTATTATTATTGGCTACTTTGCTGAAAATTATGCTTTTGTAGTCAAAGATGAAATAGAAAGCTATCATTGGAACACCCAACAATGTTCTTTAAATCCATTAGTGATATACTATAAAGACGATAAAGGTGTACTGAAACATACTTTTTATTGTTTTATATCAGACGATATTACATATGATGTAACTTATGTGTACAAAATATTCCAACTAATCATACCAATATTAAAAATAAAACTTTCCAATCTGTCCAAATTACATTTATTCACTGATGGTTGCACAGGACAGTACAAAAATTGTAAAAGCTTTTACAATCTATGCCAACTAGAGAGCGAATTTGGCCTTAAAGTTGAATGAAACTTTTTTGTCACATCCCACGGAAAGTCACCATGCAATGGGATTGGCGGGACTGTAAAAAGGTTAACAGCACAAGAAAGTTTAAAACAACCATACAGAAACCAAGTTCTCACATCAGAAGCTATGTATGAATTTTGCATTAAGAAAATCAAGGTTGTTAACTTCATTTATATAAAAGGATTGGACTTACATTTGCAATGTGAAGAGCAAAAAGAAAGGTACACTGGTGTAACAACTCTACCTGGTACTCGTAGCTTTCATCAATTTATACATCTTGGAGATAACAGGGTTGGGGCAAAGAGGTGTAGTACAGACACTATTTATACAATAATCCACAATCTTAAAAAGAAACAAGATATATTTCAACTTGATACTGTCACTTTAGGTTGTTATGTAGCTGTAGTCTGTGATGATAAGTGGTGGATCGGCAATGTAACTAAAACCAACCTAGAAGAAGTTGATACTAAAGTTAAGTTTCTTCACCCAAAAGGTCCATCAATTTGTTTTAACTGGCCTGAAAGAGACGACTACTGTTTTATTCCCAACACCAACATATTTAAAAAACTATCTGTTCCACAAGCTTGCTCTAGTTCTGGTAGAAACTATGTGTTTGAAAATGCTGAAATAGAGGAAGTACAAGTAAAATGGGAACAATATTGTAAACTATTACAAACACAGTCAAAATAACTTACTTCTTCGATACCTTTAAAAATCTTGTATATTTAAGTAACTTTTAAAATTATGATTAACTTATTTTTATTTTATTTACAAATATTTTTTGGGAAATTCTTGAAAAAGTAATATATCTTTGAATTTAAAGTTCTATATGTTTCAGTTGTTTTTCCAGTTAGATTTTTTGTGCCTAGTAAGATTACAAGCAGCTGAAAATGCTAACAGCAAAAAAAAAAAAAATTTGACGGGGGTGTTTTGAGATATTGGGCCCCAAAGTTGGTTTATAGAATCTAGTTGTTTTATTAACTTTTAAGCATGTTCCTTTTATATTTGAGCATTTTAAGTACATTTATTGAATTCAGCATCAAAAAAACATATATGTTTATTTTCATATTTTTGTCATTTTTATTTCTTATTATTTTAAGAAAAATGTTTTTTCAGAATGTTATGAAAACCGGGTCATTTTGGGAAACCAGGTCAATATTAAAATTGCAGTATCTTGTCAACCTCTCAACATTTTTAGCTGAAATTTTGCATGCAATATTTTTTTATAATTAAGAATAATGTGTCAAAATATAACACAAAAGGAAGACACATGGTTCAATGGACTGGGTGATTTGATGTGAAATTACCCTTAAATAATGTAAATCTTGACTCAATCATTACAAATGCGTCTAAATTAAAGCTAATTAACATTTTAAACTCAGTAAGAGAGGCTATAAAGGCAACAATGCTATATCAAAAGGTTTGAAAAGAATAGCTGCCTTTAGAGTGTCTACAAAATTTTACTAGTACAAATCATCCTTTAAAGGATTGTATCCTTTTTTATATTTATATTTCCTTATTACAATCAACTGCTTTTTTCTACTTGTACTATTAATTTACCTCTTGATCTTATGTTATTAATAATAATTACAGCCACAGATTTAAAAACTAAAACTAAAAATTACAAATTTAAAGAATGGTAAAATTACAGAATGATAAAACTACAAAAAATGAATGAATCTACTTTTTAATTCCTTTTGTTTTTAAATTTTTATAAAAATTTCTCTTCAAAATATGTGTGATGCTTAAATTATGACAAAATAAAAATTTTAATAATTTATTTATAAACAAAAAAAAAAACTTAAAAAAAAAAAAAAAGACCAAAAGTTCTCAAAATGTCATGCTTGAGGCACATTCGGTGGTTTGGATTCCTTATCAGTCTAATTGACATATATAAAAATTCTGTCAAACAGTTTTGTAGCAGTAAATCATCATACAGATAAAAAATTGCACTCTTGAACACTACTGGGAGAAAAATTAATCTCTTACCATCCAATGCCACACACAACAAAATATCAAATCTTTTAAGGGTATAAAGACAGTTTGCAATCACATCATTGAAGTTCAGTGAATTGATTTCCTTAATCCTTTGAAGAAATATTTCCAATTTCAGTTGATTATCACTATTCTTGTTCTGAATTTCTTCTACAATGTTGTAAAATCCATTCAAATAAATGATACGAGCAAATCTCATCCAGTCAGATGATACTTGCTCAACCAAAACTTTTCTAACTTTTTCATCTGTATCTAGATTTGAGGCAAGAAAAAGATTTATGTAATACACAAATTTGATGCCCAAAAAAAATATTTTGTAAAAACTGTTATTTTGTTTAATACACAGTTTTCAAAACAACACTTTTAACCTTTTTGGTTTAAATATTAATTTTATCATGAAAATTACTAAAATTTGCACTTTTCTAAAACTTTTGAAATTCTGAAGCTTTAAGTGTGGTATTTAATTTTTTTTGATTTGTTTTTTGACTTGAAGATTTCCAAAAAAAAGCATATACAAATACTTAGCCTTTAACATACTTTAAAATACCACCTTTATACACTGAGCCTGTTAAGGTAAAGGCTGAGAAATGTAAACATTTACCAATACCCAAATCTTTGGTTATGTCAACATCAAGGAAGTTGTATAGATCAATTTCGGAAGGTTTAGTCATATAATGCAGCTCATTGTGGAAAATCTACATTTTTAGCACCTTTTATTAGTCGTGGATGATAATATTAGACATGATGCAGATGTTATTCGAGTAGTTTAAAGTGAAAAGTATGTTTAGATAAACACCAATATTATGATAACACAGGTCAACAGCATTTTTGGGGCCAAAGATATTTCAACAAATTTAGGGTAACTTTGGGGTGCTGATTCTGAATGTCATCAGTTTTGCCAGATTGGCTTAAGTTTTTGAGATTTTTCGTGAAATGTGTAAAAAAAAAGACGTAATTTGCTACACGCGCATTAACTTTATTGATATTGTCATGAATACAATAAATTTAAGTAAATGTTGATTTTAGTTTATTTTAACTAGTTTTAGAAAGTAATCTTCAAAAATGAACAAGACATGAAAGATAGGAGACATTTAATCGCTGGAAAAGCGCTTTTTATATGATTTTCTTCTATGTGAGCTATTCGGGCAGTCACGCTGTAGATTCCAGCAGTAATCAGCCATCATATGTCTGTCCCATCTGCCTTGGTACCTTTCCTCCATCACCATAATATCCTGATGAAATCTCTCCCCTTGTTCTTCACTAAAATCTCCAAGGTTTTCTGGAAATCTGTCCAAGTGACTGTGAAGATAATACAATTTAATGCTCATGTGTACGCCCAGATTTCTAAATCTCAATAGCATGTTTTGTACCAGTTCTTCATAATTGTCTGCCTTTTTATTTCCCAAGAAGTTCTTCACTACCAACACAAAACTAGACCATGCAGCAGCTTCAATGTCATTCATTTCATTAGGAAAATTTGACTCTTTAATGAGTTTTCGAATTTGAGGACCATCAAAGATTCCTGCCTTCAATTTTTCGCTACTAAGACCAGGGAAAGATCTGCAGATGTACATGAAGCAATTACCATCTTTGTCTAATGCCTTTACGAACTGCTTCATTAATCCTAACTTTATGTGAAGTGGTGGTAGACTGATTTTTTCCCTGTCCACCAAAGGTTCGTTCACTATGTTTGATGCTCCTACTGTCAAGGTGTCCCTTGGAGGCCAATTCAGTTTCTCCCAGTGCTGATGTTTTGCTCTACTATTCCACATGCAGATGAAGCAAGGATACTTTGTGTATCCACTTTGCTGTCCAAGTAAAAAGTTGACCATTTTTAAATCAACACATATCAGTCACAAATGTTTATGGTAGCAAAGTTTCTCCAAGACCATTTTGACATTATTGTATTGTTCTGCAAGTTTAGTTGAGTGAGCTACTGGAAGAGATGCACACTGATTGCCATTGTTCAACAAAACACATTTCAAACTCCTTTTAGAACTATCTATGAAAAGCCTCCAGTCTTCAGGACGATATACTTGTAAATTTGCAGCATCAGGCCAGGAATATCCTTACAATATACAAGTAGGTCATCTTCACAGAAAAATTGAAGAAGTGCTTCTTCTCTGGTCCTGTAAGATATAATTTTAGTTCCAGGCGTCAGACAACTTTTTTCACTTAGCCTTGAAGCTAAAAGTTCAGATGCACTTTTTGAGAGGTTGAGGTCTCTCATTAGATTGTTGAGCTCTCCTTGGGTAAATTGCGTAGGTGTTCTGAAACTTCCTTCATATTCTGGTTCACTTCCAGAACTAATGCTTAGCTCCATACGCTGCATTTCATCATCATCAGGTGGGGGAAGGTCAGGTAACATGGTAAACACAGGTACAGGCACATCTTCACAATGAGGGACAGGCCTTCTTGCAGATTCCATGTTAGGATACTCCCATTTTTGTTTCTTATGCTTGTTGAATCCTTGCACTTGCACTGCACAGAAATAACAGTCATCATGATGATTTTTTTGCTCTCTCCACACCATTGGAACACCAAATTTGAAGCTTTTTCTTTGTTCTTTGCTCCATTTTCGTAATAATTCAATTTATGCTTTGCACACTATGTGTGGTGCCCAAGACTTGTCTTGGTCCCAAAGCATAACCCCAAAATAGGCCAAATACACTTTTTTTATGAAGTCTGTTATGTTTCTTCTATGTTTTTGCAGTGTATATTCACCACAAATGTAACAGAATGAGTCTGGATCGTTAAGACAACTTCTTCTTGATGAGTTCATGCTTTTCACTGGAAAACAGACAACAACATAAAGTTAGTGCAAAAATCTAGCTATGAACAAACTTTTAGAACACTAATTAACAAAAAACTATATTGAAAACTGCTCAGCTCAAGTACTAATCCCAAGAAATTAATGAGATGATGTGTCGCATTTACCAACAAGTGCTATAAATAAGATACCAAAAATATCAAAAACTTGAGCCAATCTGGCAAAACTGATAGCATATTCAGAATCAGCACCCCAAAAATACCCCAAATTCATTAAAATATTTTGGACACCAGTAAATTTTTTTTTTAGTTGACCTGTGTAATTGATATATGGCTTGATAGAAGAATGAGAGAAAATAGTTCTAATTGTTTAAAACTGTGCTCATTGTTGCTTAGCTATAAGAAAATTGACAGATCATAAACTTGAAAACAAATTTCATAACATATTTTTTGAAATAAGATACATAATGTAAGTTTTTTTTTTGCATGAAACATTACTTTTAAAGTTGAGCTTTTTGCATCTGTTTATCACAGTACTTATTGTACTTAAGTTAAAGTTTCTTGATTTTTCTTTTCTTATACATGTTTTTAAAACTTTAATCTAAAAAGATATTTTTTAGATCTGTAAAAATTTTTAAAAATCTAAAATCCTTCAAAATTTAAATAAAAAATAACAACAATTTAATATACAAAACCAAATTTTCTTAAGTCAACATGAGAGCTTCTATGATTAACCTTATTATGGTGATACATCAGCTCAAACATTTTCTTCTGAGTTGGTAGCCATAATATCATTGCATTTTTTTTTCATGATAAACACAGTAACTTTCTTTAAATTAAGTTTCTATTGAATTTCAAGAAAAACTTTTTAATGAATGTTTTAAGTTTGTATGTTATATAATACTTAAGAAAATATTTTTTTAAAACAGAAGCATTGTAGCAAAAGAAATAATCTTTCAAACTTTCACAATTATATTTTATCTTCCCCTTCTCACCACTTCCCCTGGTCAAAAAGAATTGTGAAAAAGAAAAAAGAACTTTTTTAAAAACAAGGAATTAATTGATCTCTGATTCTACTTCTACAAATCAGACTTATTAAGTGTATTATGAAGAGTGCAAACATTAATGCAGATATGAAGCAGATATGAAAGCAGATATGAAAACTCTAAAGAAGATATGAAGCAGATATGAAAACTCTAAAAATTTTGGAGTTTCATGTTTGGATTTAAGAAACCATATTCAAAAGTTTCATCTGAAGTTGTCAGATCTTTTTTACTTGTTTGATGTTAGTATGAATGCTGAAAAGAATATTGAAATTTATTGGTGAATATCTGTAGCCATTCATGCATATACTTGATAAACCAACTAAAGAACTTGTCTTTCAGCAAGAAAATGCCTCTTATCATTGAGCAATAATTGGCTAAGATTGGTTGTAACAAAAGAAAATCAACACAACAACTTGCAACAGCCCAGGCTTTAATTGCATTGAAAATTTGTGTTCTTGGTCAAACCAACAGCTTGCAAAACAGCAATTAATCAAGTAAATGTGACTAATCATCTCAACAATATTCCTCAAATTATTGCTCATAACTCGATTGATAGTATGCCAAATCACATGAATGAATGTATTAGAAGAAAAGGAAGTTTTAATTTTGATTTTTCTTCATATTTTTTTTGATTTTGAACTTGATGTTTAAATTTGAAATTTTCCTTGATCTTAAATTTTTTTAAATATATTTCATTACTTATGTTTACAATTTATAATAATTTTTTTTTTTTTTTATTGTAAATAATATAATTTTTAAATAAAAAATAGTATTTCTCTGTTTTTTTTCTAAAATATTTTTCTGATTTAAAAAATATTGTACCTTATTTGAATTATTAGAATTTGAAATGAAAAATGAAAAATAAATTTTCTGATGCTTAACAGCTGTAATTTATTTTTTAACATTTTATAAAATAAAGCTCACTTATAATTTATTTTTTGTATATTTCTTCAATCCTTGAATAAATCATTCGTAACTTATTTTGCCATAAAAATTGATTTTACTTAATAAATAATTTAACTAAAAATTATTGCTATTTTATTTGGAATTACTTAAAAAATGCTGGATTGTTAACCCTTTTACCACATATTGAATAATAAATAATCCAAAAGAATTTATCCTTTTTATTATTACCTTATCTGCATAGTGTGCCATATGTGTACCAAAATAATCTTTGTTTTTGTTTCTGTATAAAAAATATATTTTTTATACAGAAACAGAAACAAAGATTATTTTTAAAAAATAAGAAAATGTGTCACTTTATTTCACTTTTTATGCATTATATATTTTTTTAAAAAAATCATGTGGTAAGGGGTTGAATCAAGAAAATCAACTTATTTATCTTTCATTATTTTTTTTACTTTATTTGTATTTCTTAAATTTTATTTCTTCAAATTATTTCTTTTGAAAATAATTTCTTTCTATTATTTATTATCCTCTTTGCTGCTCTTATCTCTTTTAAAACATTTTATAATATAAATTTTAAATGCAATTATAGAAAAATGAAAAATTATTAAATAAAATTCAATCAAATTTCATTAGTTTTGCTACTTTAGCGTGGAATAATTTTGTTTCGGCTTACACATAGATTTTTTTCATGTTATTAAACTGTTTGCTGTTCATATCTCTTTAAAAAGTCTTTTGTTTGTCTTATAAATTACCTATTTTTTTATTAAATTAAACCTATTATTTTTTTATTTACATTTTAATAATTCCCAAAATAAAAAAGGTCTGAGGCCAGAAAAGGTTTAGTGTCAACTTAAATTGTATAAGGATTGTTAAATGTATTAGTCAAATGTATTATGTCGTAAAATGTATCAAGTTGAATGTTATTCAAATGTTAAGTGCATATTTTTGTTTCACTTGCATCATTATGCTAAAACAAAACTTCTTTTTATAACAATACATGCACCAGCACAACACTGATACATGTAGTTTTATGCATGTCATACTTTATCTCCAGTAATGGGATAATATTAACATTGACACAACACAACATGAATGAATAAAAAAATCCTGTAAATTTCACTCAACTTGGGTAATATTATGCAAAAATAAAGTAGATAAAGAGTTTTGCAATGCAGAGTGACAAGGTCGGCAAAAACCCAACTCACCTGAGTATTTGGGCTTTTGATTTTTTTTTTTTTGATTTTTGTTTATTATAATTGTTTATTATAAATTTTGATCTAAAACTAGACATAATGAAAGAAAAAACTATAAAGCCATTTAATTGTTTAAAACAATTTTTTAAAAAATTCAATAACTTTAGAACAACTATTTTTAAAAAACTCTTATTCAACTTGTAACTATCTGAAGAAACCCAAACAAAAACTACAAGAAACTCACCCAATAATGTTATATCTTGTAAAACATCATTCCTTCTCATAATTTTCAAAGAATTCTGAATGCAAGTTTTGTAATCATTTGGATGTTGTTGATAAAGTTTTTTTAAAAGAAATTCAATTTTAGATTTATCTCTTGTTAAATTATCATGACCTTTTTGATCAATATCAACATCATGATCTATTTGGTCAACAACAGCATCCACATCATCAAAACCAGTGCCACGTGCAAATATTTTCCATTCTGATGCCACTTTATCTTTTAAAATATTCACTACTTTTGTATCCATTCCTAAACAAAAATTTCTTATTGTTTACTATGTTACAAATAATTCAATCAATTGCATGACCTTGTTTTCAGTGATTTTCAATCAACAAATATAGACATTTTCATGTGTTTCATTATCACTTTCAGTACAGACTACAAAATACAGAGGTTTAACTGACACAATAAATCATCAAGGCAAGCTCTCATTAGCATGAACTACTTGAAAATGAAATAAGTGGCCAACAATCTATGCTCTTAAAACTTTATTTAATTGAAGGACTGACTATCAGAACTGAAACTTAAAAACTGACATTTCTAATTCCCAAGCATAATTTAGTCACATTTTTATTATGATATAAGTTGATGGCACGCCAACAACTACAAAAAATATGCTATATCAGCATTATTTAGACTCAGTATAGCAAATAATTTCATAAATTTCTTTATTCTATACCAGTGTTATAGATAAATTTCTTTATTCTATACCAAAAAAAATCTGAAGCTACAAAGAATTATAGTACCAATTTAATTTTCTTTGGTTATAAATCTCTATGACGTTTATTTAGTTTATCCATATAATAATAAAGCAATTACAGAAATATGATAAAAATGTGTCAGTTAACTTATGTCCGTGTTTCTTGTAGCAAGTCGAATATTATTCAAACATTAAGTGCATATATCTGTATATTTGGAATCTTTTGCTAATTAAAATAAAACATTTTCTCATAGTAATAACTACATCTATCAGTGCAAGACTGATTTTTTTGATTTTTTTTATACCCAGAACTTTTCTAGGCATATAATTGCAGCGTTTGTGCTATTGATAATTTGTAAAGAACAGTACAAACTTTGCTGTGATATTTTTGTATTGGTTGCAGATTTGACATTATCACTTAACTGTGACTAGTCACAATTATAATTATGCATGTCTCATTGTTACGACCAGTAATAGGTTAACAATTTGTATTTCTTTAAATTTTATTTCTTCAAATTACTTCTTTTGAAAATTATTTCTTTTCAAAATTATTTCCTCTATTATTTATTATCCTCTTTGCTGCTCGTATCTCTCTGAAAACATTTTACAATGTAAATTTTAATTGCAAACTATTATAAAAAAATTATTATAGAATTGTTTTTATACAAGTGCTTACATCTGTACTAACATTCTTGCTAAAAAGATTAGACAGTCTTGTAGGTCTCTTGTAAGTTAGAACTTTTCTATTCATATGATTGTAGTGTTTGTGCTATTGATAATTTGTAAAGAACATGCCGATCTCTGCTGGAATACTTTTGCCATGCTTGCAGATTTGAAATTAACACTTAATTGCAATTTATTTTCTAATATGTTATAAATAATTCAATCAACAAACATATATATTCAAACGTGTTTCATTATCACTTTTAGTACAGACTACAAAATACAGAGGTTAAACTGACACAATAAATCATTGAGCCACAGCTCTCATCAGCATGAACTACTTGAAAATGAAATAAGTGATTGGCATTTTTAAATCAATATGTTTTTTATTAAGTAAAGAGATTGGGAATGGCTGGATGGTATGTTTGAATGTGTTAAAAATGTTTCATGAAATATCAGATTATTTAACTTTACCAGGAAAAATTGCTGATTGTTCATCCAAAAAGTATAAAGTTATCAATAAAATTGAATCAAAAGTTTGCTACATAGTATGTAATGTTAAAATGTCAATTTAAAAATATTTTCTTGCTTGAATGAAATGTAAGTAAAGATTTTTACATTATTTAACAAATATAGTTTTTAGGTCAATCATTTGGGTATGAGTTAGAAAGTATCAAAAAGCTTTTGTATTATTGAAATGTAAAGATTTAATACTTAAAATGTCAAAAATTTACCAAATTTAGTAATATTTGAAGCCATGTCAAGTAAATGAACATAACAATCAGTAGTAGTGCCATTTTGCTCATGAGTTAGCTTTGACTATTCAATTGTTTACAATACTTTTATCTCAAAAATGAAATCTAAAAGCATTAGATTTTATTCATAATTTTTTTTTTTTAAATAGATAAAAAAAACTTACACATATCTTATATTTATATTTTTAAAGCAATCAACATTTCCTATTTGTTTCTATTGATTTAGTAGCAATCAATTATTTTTTGTTCAGTAAAATCATTCAGTAAAATCATTCATATAACATCATCTTGAACTTGAAAAGTTTGGTCACATAAACTTTGCAGTAATATGATTGCACTATAGTCAGTAAAATATATTATATTTTATTGACTATAGTGCAATCATATTACTTGTCTATAAAATGTTTATTCTCAATCTCAGGTGTCACTTTATGTGGTAGTTACTCTTTATCTTCAGTGTTAACTCTAGTTATAACAACTATTAGTATCATTTCTTTCCTGGTCCAGAGTCAAGATTTGAACTTACTAAGTTTTCAGATTTTTTTTAACTGAATATTATTGTACATTAAACATTATAAATCTTAGAAAATTCTTTTGACACACTAGGTTTAATGGGTAACACATCAGTTAAAACAACTAATAAACAAAGCATGTGTTGATTCATTTTTAAAGAGACTGAGTTTATTGATTAAAGAGAAGGGTGGCATGATTGAATACTTGCTCCTTATTATGTTCTTGTATTTTCAACAAAGGGTTGTTGCTCCTTGCCATTCTCTTGTGGTTAGCATATTACCTGGTGTAAATTTAATTTACATTTATATATGCAGGTATTTTACTAAAAAAAAAATTTAGGTAGAAACTGGTGAATTTTTCATGAAAGCTTCATTCATATAAGTTTTCTTCAATTAAAATTATTCTACTTGTTTCTTATATTTGTAAGAAGTTATCAAGAATTTTACATTTTTATGTCACCAAATGTAAGTGCTGTTGCATTCAGTTTCATTCACCCTCATATTTGCATCTTATTCACAATTTGGTTGGTACAGGAGAAAGTATTTGTATCAGTTATTTTTGTTTCAATTCATTTAAATAAAGTTTAAAGAGCATAAGTTGTTGGGCACTTATTTCATTTTCAAGCATTTTTATAAATAAAAAATATTCAGTATTTTGTTTTCTGCTTCATTTAATTTGCTTTTAAATTTCTAAACAGTATTTTAGCCTGCCACTAAAAAGAAGCTTGTGGTCACAAAATATATATCATCAGGTCCAGAATAAATAATTTTAAAATAAAAAAAAAGCTTAAGTAATCTGTGAGGTTTACTTTTCATAATATTTTATAGTTCATTAAGATTTGAAATTTACATCTTTCGCCTTAAATTCATCCTCACACTCAGTAATTAAAAGATTGAAGACTAAAACACTGAACAGATTAATAGCCACACAATAGTATTGACAATAAAACTGTTCAAAATTAATCGAAATTAATCTTCTTCAAACTGAACTTTAATAGTTGTTCACATAAAAGGCTACTAGGAAAAAATCAGGGTTTTAAATGCTTTGAATTCAATTTAACTGGATATAAATAAGTCTTTGTTAATTTTTAAATCAATACTTAAATGAATGGTAAAGAATTTTTATTTTTCTAAAGCAATCAATAAGGTATATAAAATATAATAATATATTTTACTGACTATAGTGCAATCATATTACTGCAAAGTTTATGTGACCAAACTTTTCAAGTTCAAGATGATGTTATATGAATGATTTTACTGAACAAAAAATAATTGATTGCTACTAAATCAATAGAAACAAATAGGAAATGTTGATTGCTTTAAAAATATGAATATAAGATATGTGTAAGTTTTTTTTATCTATTTAAAAAAAAAAAAATTGTGAATAAAATCTAATGCTTTTAGATTTCATTTTTGAGATAAAAGTATTGTAAACAATTGAATAGTCAAAGCTAACTCATGAGCAAAATGGCACTACTACTGATTGTTATGTTCATTTACTTGACATGGCTTCAAATATTACTAAATTTGGTAAATTTTTGACATTTTAAGTATTAAATCTTTACATTTCAATAATACAAAAGCTTTTTGATACTTTCTAACTCATACCCAAATGATTGACCTAAAAACTATATTTGTTAAATAATGTAAAAATCTTTACTTACATTTCATTCAAGCAAGAAAATATTTTTAAATTGACATTTTAACATTACATACTATGTAGCAAACCTTTGATTCAATTTTATTGATAACTTTATACTTTTTGGATGAACAATCAGCAATTTTTCCTGGTAAAGTTAAATAATCTGATATTTCATGAAACATTTTTAACACATTCAAACATACCATCCAGCCATTCCCAATATCTTTACTTAATAAAAAACATATTGATTTAAAAATGCCAATCATTTTAGATTGGAAACCAACCATTCATTTTGACCCACCCTAAAATAAGATTGAAACATCTAAAGGCTACAACCTGACTGCAGTGTAGTGGAAATGTTAATAAAATCAAAGATTTTTTTTTCATGTTTTAACATAAGTTAGCCTAAAAGAAGAATACTAACAATTATAGAAAGTTCAATATGAACAAAAAACTAAAATTCAAAATTATTGATTTTGTTGTTACAACACCTTAACAAAAGAAAATGTACAGATTTAAACACTATTTTGACTCAAAAATGTGTGCAAAGAATTTTCTGATTTCATCTCAGTTTTATGTGAATTCTTTTAACCTTATTATGGTGATATATTAACTCAAGCATTTTAACCTATCTTACTATGGTGATATATTAGCTCAAACATTTTGTCCTGGTTTGGCAGCCATAATATCACTGTTCTTTTTCATTTTAAACACAATAGTACCTTTCTTTAAACTAAGCTTCTAATAAAAATCTCAATAATGCTTTTCATGAATGTTTTATGTTTATATATTTTTTTACACTTTAGAAGATATGTATTTAAAACAAAAGCATAGTAGCAGAAGAAATTAATTTTTGCGTTTTTAAATTTCCATTTTGTCTTTCCTTTAATACTTCTCCACCCTATCTCTTCCTTCGAATTTCATTAGTCTTTAGTATTATCCACTATATTTGTTATTTTCATTCACTTTATTTGGGTTGCTTGATTAAGGACAAATGGATATTAGTTCAAACAGGTAAAGATTTCAAAAATATTGGCACAGTTGATGTGGAACTAGCAATTTTAACAAATAAGTTATACTGTTGGAAAGTCTTTCTCCAGCAGTTTAAAGAATCTTAAACTATAGAGTCATTCCATGCCAACTGGACCAAGGTCCAACATGGACCCCCTCAGATTTTGATGAAACTTAGTGGGTTTGTTAATATCAATGAGAAAAGCAATTCCTGAAAATTTCAGCATAAAATCTTTTGTGGTTCATAAGGTACAGTCGTTTGAAATTTCTGATTTTTCCAAAAATAAAAACTTCAGTAGCAAAAACATGTCTTGTTCATACTTTGAAGCTCTATATTTTAAAAACAAAATTTCAGAAAACCTTCTAGTTTTTTTAATTGTATACAACTCTTGACTTACTTTAACAAAACTTTGACATTGAATTCTCAAATGTCACATTTTTTCCATAATGGCTACCTAAAAAAGCTAAAAAATTGTTTGCAAATGTAAAAAGTTGATTTTTGATGAGTCAATATACATAAACTGCAATTTAAGAAGTGAAAAGACATATTTTTTTAGTTTCTATAAATAGTAGGCTTCCAAGTTTTGTAAAATTTACTGATAAGATACAAATCAGTAAAAAATTATAGACTTCTAAAAATGGCTGCGGCTAAATCTTAGGAAAATGTGCCTTCACTTCAAACCACCGGTAACCAAGGACCAACACTGGTTTTAATAATTTTTTTTTTTTCTTCTAATTTAATAGACTTTATTTCAGTGATTTCAGAAAAAAAAATAGTGGGTACTCATGGGGAAGTTACAAAATCAGAACAATGAAAATTGCCCAAAATGCATTAAAAACAATAAAAATAAAGTTATTGTTGTACTTTAGTTTGTGTTATATATTCTAATACAAAGTATGTATGAGTTTAAAAGTATTTCACAATAAGTACTAGAAATAAGTTTTTAGTTAAGCTTGAATTAAACTCAGTTTTTAAATAGCCCCAGCTCATACCTGCCCCTTCCCCCCCCTCCCCCCCTCCCCCAACCATTTACTTTTTCACATTTTTGCCCAGAACTTAGAAAAAATTTGTAATTGGACACTTTTCATTACACCGTGTGTCTGGTTTTATCTCTGATGTATGAAGTACCTTAATACCCAAACACACCACTAAACATACATATGAAGACCACACTGAAAAAATGATCAAGCTACATTTTTATTGTTTTGAGTAAATTAGATTTTAAACTTCAAAACACCATAGTTCATTTATTTGTTAAGCTAAATATCTGTGTAATTTGATCGGTTTTCTAGTTATATAGTAAATTATATATATAAAAATATATATAGTTAAACTGCAGCCAAATAACAGGGGCAAAAACCCAAAAACAATAAAAATGTAGCTTGATCGTTTTTTCAGTGTGGTCTTCATATGTATGTTTAGTGGTGTGTTTGGGTATTAAGGTACTTCATACATCAGAGATAAAACCAGACACACGGTGTAATGAAAAGTGTCCAATTACAAATTTTTTCTAAGTTCTGGGCAAAAATGTGAAAAAGTAAATGGTTGGGGGAGGGGGGGAGGGGGGGGAAGGGGCAGGTATGAGCTGGGGCTATTTAAAAACTGAGTTTAATTCAAGCTTAACTAAAAACTTATTTCTAGTACTTATTGTGAAATACTTTTAAACTCATACATACTTTGTATTAGAATATATAACACAAACTAAAGTACAACAATAACTTTATTTTTATTGTTTTTAATGCATTTTGGGCAATTTTCATTGTTCTGATTTTGTAACTTCCCCATGAGTACCCACTATTTTTTTTTCTGAAATCACTGAAATAAAGTCTATTAAATTAGAAGAAAAAAAAAAAATTATTAAAACCAGTGTTGGTCCTTGGTTACCGGTGGTTTGAAGTGAAGGCACATTTTCCTAAGATTTAGCCGCAGCCATTTTTAGAAGTCTATAATTTTTTACTGATTTGTATCTTATCAGTAAATTTTACAAAACTTGGAAGCCTACTATATATAGAAACTAAAAAAATATGTCTTTTCACTTCTTAAATTGCAGTTTATGTATATTGACTCATCAAAAATCAACTTTTTACATTTGCAAACAATTTTTTAGCTTTTTTAGGTAGCCATTATGGAAAAAATGTGACATTTGAGAATTCAATGTCAAAGTTTTATTAAAGTAAGTCAAGAGTTGTATACAATTAAAAAATCTAGAAGGTTTTCTGAAATTTTGTTTTTAAAATATAGAGCTTCAAAGTATGAACAAGACATGTTTTTGCTACTGAAGTTTTTATTTTTGGAAAAATCAGAAATTTCAAACGACTGTACCTTATGAACCACAAAAGATTTTATGCTGAAATTTTCAGGAATTGCTTTTCTCATTGATATTAACAAACCCACTAAGTTTCATCAAAATCTGAGGGGGTCTATGTTGAAATCCTAAAATTTTGGTCCATTTGGCATGGAATGACCCTATACTAATTTTCATTGTAACCAAGTTGATAGTCAAACAACTTTTGCATTTTGCACTATACTTCATAAGTCTAACAAATACAAGATGATGCAACAAGAAGTTTAACAAAAAAAAAAAAAGGTCTTCTTTGTAATGAAAAAAAGTCTTCTTGTTGATTCATGTTGTATTTGTCAGCATAGCAAATAGCATCAACACCCCTGAAACCAGGTGATTAGGATTGTTAACAAATTATTTAGACAAATAATAATTTAAAAAATACACAATTTTTATATTTTATCAATTTTTTAATTGTTATAATGAATTAAATTTGAATATTAGAAACATATTTCTTCTGGCATCAATATTGATTTATTGACAAATAAAATGAATAGGAAGAGATAATTTTCAAAATTAATCTCCTTCAAATGTTATTTTATTCCTTCAATAAAATATCCAAAAACCCATTTTTATCTGAGGTTTGAAGCATGCTTAAGAAGTAGCTTTGCCCTTTAGAAGTTTAATTTGCTTGTAACTTTGAAAAAAATATATAAGATTGTTGAAACATTCACTTCTGATTTTTAAAATTATTAACATAGCCAGTTTATAATAATAACTTTGTGTAATTAGTTGTTAATCAATTCATTTCTTACATTATGACACTCATTTTGAGAGTTCTGTTACATAAAAACAGAAAAAATTTTTTTTTTTACTTTGTATTTGCAGACATTAAAAACTCTCTTTAAATTTATCTGTAAGTAATTTTCTAAGTAAATTTCTCTTCAGCTGAAGAAAAATTTAACTTATGCAACCTCCATTTTTGTTTTGCAATAAAAGGAAGTATGCTAATAAACTAAAACTGTTCAAATCAACTTTTTAAGGGAAGATTTTATCCCAATATCTTAACAAAAAAAAAAAGATAATATTTCGGTGAAAAATTCTATGAAATCTATAAAGAAATCTTAACATATCTTAACATTTAAGTCAGAAACACAGAGAAAACTTTAATCATGTGTTAAACTAGTAATTAAACAGTGTTGATAAACTTTTATTAAATGCTTTTCTTCATTTAAAATTCATAAATAACTTAGAAAGGAATGTGATCAAAATTTAATGTAAAAAGTTAGGTAACAAGTGAGAAATTGCTGGTATTATGTAAGGGCCAGTAACATCATTTAGTTTATTATTACTTCCTTGTGTGTCAATAATGCTTTGTTCATCAATTGTTTTAACTTGAATGTTACCCAATTGACCCTAGTGTATCAAAAGCAAATGCATTTTGTAAAAAAATATAATTTTGATATATATTTTTAAATGACTTTATACATTTGATTTGAGTAAATATACTGTAACCTACTTGAAAAAAATTTAACTTTAGAGCGTATCTTTTGACATAACAAAATTTTTATTTCATTTGAAAAAGTTTTTTGAGCGTGAACTTAGTTTTTCTTTAAAAAAAAAACAACCTAAAGCAACTTTATGACAACTTTTGTAAATCAATTATGAAGACCTTTACAAATTTTTTATAATGACCTTTATAAATATTCTATAGATTGCTATCAGGAGCTGTCTTATAAATGAACTAAGGTTGTTTTCTGGTCTGTATATCAGTAAATCAGTTATAAGTTGCTTAATTTTAAATGACAAATTGTTTTGTTAACTTTTTCCCTTCTAAATGTTCAAAGTTGAAAAACGTTTAAATGTGCAATAATTAATAAATAATCACAAATAAAATGAATCTTAAAAAAACAAATTTAATTAAGTCAAGCCCTGTTTAAGAAAACCTTCTCAAATCAGTAACCTTCTAGCCAGCAAAAAGTAATAGTTGATAACTAGATGCCTACCTATTTGACAGCTTTTCTCTCAAGCAAAGGAATGCAAACAGTGTGAAGCCTCGCACTGTGCTGACAATTTTGATTACTCCCGAAATTCCTGCGGTCATGTGATACTTAAGTGACAGGCTGGACCGCGCGCACTCTTTTACTTACACCGAAACAGTGATGCGGCTGTGCCTAGGCTGTAAAAAGGTGAAATCGAAAGCTTTTTCTCTCCTAATATTATCTCACATAACTTTTCAACTAGATATCTTCCGAATTATTCTAAGTTGGGAAAATTTTTTGTTTACAAGATTCACATGTTGTAAAAAAACCTCAAAATAGTAGATTTAAAATGGGGGTTTGACGCCTGTGACCCGAAAGGTCCAATGGCTTAAAGCCTCCATTTTACAACTACGACCTAAAAATCGTATTTGAGTTAGTACATATTAACCAGTTTCCACGCTTATGAAAAAATTAGAGATAGGATTGTTGCTAGCAGGATGGTTGCTAGCAAGTGAGAAAAATTAGAAATACAAAATTGTTTAGCCCGAAAGAACTATTATGAGTAATTCAATTTGCTCACAAATATCAACCATCTTGATAAATCTGTAGTTTCCTACAGTTATATAGCAGTGGTATGATTTTTATAAGTTTTACATTCATGCAAGCAGCGGGCCTCTGTCTCAATTAGCAAAGAATGGGGTTAATTTTAAATTTGACTCTAATGTTGACTCTTGGTGAGCGCTAATGACATATCACAGCGCGCACATTCGCATACATAAGAGCGCAGAAATTGTTTTCTGTTTAAGAAATGTGTGCATTTTTTATCATTCATGCACATTCTCACACTTTATGTCACCCCTTATCTCCCCCAAGCCGGTCTTGTTCTGCTCTTAGACTACTGTTTGAAGGCCGTGGCTCTTTAAAACTACCTGTTTTTGCTTAAGCTCTTTGCGCTCGAGAATCTGCTTGAACTATTAATGGCACAAATCCTTTTTGACCTTTACGCGTTGAATATACTTGGCCTTGAGTTTGCGGGTAAAACTGGCCTCCTGAATCGGGTGCAATTTTGGTAGAAAAGCAACAGACTCAGCAATGAGTTAGCTATTACATTCATTTCTGAATTTACCAACAATCTTGTTTTCTGTATTATAATATGGACTATTAGTGTGTCTGTATGTCTTTGTAGACATCTTCAGTCTCAACCTGTAACAACAAGCTGTTGGTATCGGTTGTATCACAACCGATACCAAGCTTGTTTTGTCGCCATATTGAGCGTTAAGATTGCAATATCAGTAGTCATACATCAATTGTTTGAGTATATTGAGAACACTCTGGTCAACATACATTGGCCTGTTCAGTTCGAGTTCGCCTCCTGATTGCAGATCCGTGGTACGCTAGACCAAAAGTCTAGCGTACCACGGATCTGCAACCAGGCGGCGCATCCTTTCTATCTTACAGCTGCTGGCTAAACAAACCCTCATGCGGATTCGAAAATTTCCCATGGTCTTGTCAAAGACCTAGTTGTTTAATAATTTGAACCATTCCTTTTCAAACTTTGCGGTGGCCCTCGTCCTTAGATCAGTATTCAGTTGAATATATGGTGCCATCATGGCTTTTATGTTGATAAAAAACACTTTAACAAATAAGGAAAAAAATAAATTTGTTTTTAACTAAAAAAAGTTTTTGGACGAAAAGAAGAACAAAATTCATGCAACTAATCTTCAGAAAAATTGAAACATCATAGTCCAAAACTTTTATGTTTGAGAAAGAATTGCATCAATCTAAATCAATCAAGAATTTCCTTAATCAATTAATCAAGAATGCCTCAAATTTGCCTCATCCTTTTGTTACACTCAAAATTGTGTCTAAAATTTAAAATCTGCTTAGCGATGAATAGCGCCTTGAAAGCTTGTTGTAAATGTTGTGTCGCTTCACATAAGGATTGTTGAGAAATGTTTAGAAAGTTAATTTTGATTCTATTTCAATTTTATGTATATGCATTATATGTATTTGATTCAGTAAATACAGTTGTTTTTTTTCAATATATTAAAAATTGAGACTGATAATAGATCAGCTCCATAATAAATAGTTAATGTTTTAAACTCTACTCATTACTATAATAAAAATTTTTTTTTTCTTTAACCCTTTTTGTTTATTATTAAATATTTACAAAAACCACAAAGAAATAGTTCATGTTAAAAAAACGAAATCCAGAAATTATCATTATACCATGCTGAGCCACTGTGAGTAATGCTCATCTTTTAAAAAAAGATTATTTTAATAGTCTCGATTGATAAAAAACCTGTTTTAGCATCAGAACCCTACAATTGACAGGAATCGAACTCCTGGAATTTTTACTTTACTTTTATCTACAATCAAAATACAAATATTTAAATTTTAAATTAAAAAAAGGAAATAACATAAGTAGCAGACCAAAAATGTCTTTAACCCCTCAAAAAGATAAACTTAAAAGAAAAGTTTTTCATTAAAATTACACAAATGTGAATACAAAATTAATATATAACAATAATAGCAATAAGCATCAGCGGCATTTGAAATTATGTTTAAACAAGATTTTTATAACATTTTTGTTTAGTAAAATTTTAAACGTTTTATGATCAACTTTCATAATACAGATTCACCTCAAAAAGTTTTTGAACTTTTCAAAAACAAACTCCCACAGGATTTTGATATTGTCCGCAAACAATATTCAAACGATAGGAATTTGTATAAAAATAAAAACCTTCAAACAAAGCTAACAACTTACAAGATTTGGATTCATGGAGCTCACTGTTTCATATCCAAATGATTTATCTAAAAATTAGATTTATCAAAAACGAAAGAAAATACTTATAAACTTCATAAAAAATGCGCTTAATTAAACAATTTTTATAAAAAAATAATTCAGTAATTGCCAAAAGACAAGATTTTAATTAATAAACAACTGAAGCCATACTTTTTCCGTGCTTCTATCATTTTCATTCAACCAACTTCTTTTGCCAGATGTAATAATGCACTTGCTAAAACGTCATCGCCTCGGAAACTCTTGCTGAGCTCGAATTGCATAAAGTTTTTTTCCAATCGAAACAGAAAATTTCTATTAAAAGCATCATCACGATGTTTCTTAAAGATTTCATCGTAAGTTGTAAACTTTTTTCTTGATTCAAAAACAAAGCAATCGAAGTTTTATTTTGCTTCATAAATTCAATCCTCGTGGTGAACAAGTAAATACCCATCGTTTACCATCACCTTGCTTTCATTTGAACCGTAAATGGAATCATGTTTCCATTGTGAGTATCCGGTTTGTTCACATCTTTGCATTCAGTCTATGACGATTATGACCACTCACTAAGTTTTTCGGTTATTTTTTTGACCTGCACAAGTATCAACATTTATAATTTTTCAAAAAACATGAACTAAACGCAAAGAAAAAGCAAAAATTGAAATCCTCATCGAAAACCTCCAAGCTGACAATTTTATCTGTTAAACGCTACAAAAAACATTTTTTTCGTTCCCCTTAAAAATGATCTTCTGGAAGCTTTGCTTATGAAACGAAGTACCTTCATTATGAAACAACATTTAATACAGAGTTCTTGAAGATTAAATGCACAATAAAAATGATGAAAATTAGAACATCATGGTTCACATTTTAAATACAGACAATCCTGGAATGTTTTTGGCAGAGATGGAATAAGAATACGTGGCTCACTTCGAGAAGTTTGCTTATCGCAGTTGCATATCTAGAGATAAAACGACCAACAATTAAAATATTTGTAAGAGTTCTAAGACTGAAAGTCTCAACTCCTTAAAAAGTATTTGTGTAAATGAAATATAGGTTTCCTTTGTAAATGCATCCATAAAATCGAAGGTGAAGTGTTGCATCATTTACATAAAGCATTTTATTTGAACTTCTCAGCTTCGTGCATCAGCAAAATTTTTTGACGCATTAAAAAAAAAATTATTTCTCGCCCTGTTTAAAAAAGATGAAGCAGTTAATTTAACCATTGTAACAAGAATAAATAGTCTGGAAACAAAGGCCGTTTCCATTATTTAACCGCTTTATGTTGAAACTTGTAACAACGATCCGGTGAAGGTGCACAAAACGAAAACTTTCACATTATTCTCCTTGTAATTCTAACTGGAAATTGGTTTTTGGACTTAATGTTGAGATCTTTTTAATAATTTTCATACACATAATTTCTCCGATATGTTTAGAAAGATTATTTAAGATTTAAAAACCTCTTTGAATAAATAGAATGCTTTATTTAAAGTTTCTTTAACATAAATATTTACATATTTTTTGCTGATTCCTATTACTAATTACTGCTGTTTTGTACTGTTGTTGTTATGTACTTTTTGTGTTGGTGAATATGATTGCATTTGTTGTGTCTGTGTGTGTGTGTGTGTGTGTGTGTGTGTGTGTGTGTGTGTGTGTGTGTGTGTGTGTGTGTGTGTGTGTGTGTGTGTGTATACACATAAATATGTATGTATGTATGTATGTATGTATGTATGTATGTATGTATGTATGTATGTATGTATGTATGTATGTATGTATGTATGTATGTATGTATAACTAGTTATTTAGTATCAAACAATATAAAAGAAAAAGGTGTGCCATGCAAAACAACAATATTTGTAAAAGTTTTATTTTTTTAAAGATATATACTGATAAGTTATTAATTATCATTTACTTTTACTTAAAGTATTTTATTTATCAAGTATTTATCAAGTATTTATCAAGTATTTATCAAGTATTTATCAGTAGTTATCAGTAGTTATCAAATATTATTAATTATCTTTTCTTACCTTTTCTTATTTTTAAAAGAAAAGCTTTTTCAATATTTTTTTGCTTGGCATATATATTTGTGTATATATACATGTGTGTATTTTATATATATATATAAATTATATACTATATGCATTATATGTGTGCATGTTCTATGGACAGTTTTCCATAATGTTATTTTCTAGTTTAAATATAACATTATTGAAGCTTAATGTCATATTTAAATAAGTAAGTATGACATGGAAGTTGGAGCAATTTATTACAATCACATGCCCTTCCTGATGTTAACTTGTTTTGTAGATAGTATATAGGGTCATTCCATGCCAAATGGACCAAAATTTTAGGATTTCAACATAGACCCCCTCAGATTTTGATGAAACTTAGTGGGTTTGTTAATATCAATGAGAAAAGCAATTCCTGAAAATTTCAGCATAAAATCTTTTGTGGTTCATAAGGTACAGTCGTTTGAAATTTCTGATTTTTCCAAAAATAAAAACTTCAGTAGCAAAAACATGTCTTGTTCATACTTTGAAGCTCTATATTTTAAAAACAAAATTTCAGAAAACCTTCTAGATTTTTTAATTGTATACAACTCTTGACTTACTTTAATAAAACTTTGACATTGAATTCTCAAATGTCACATTTTTTCCATAATGGCTACCTAAAAAAGCTAAAAAATTGTTTGCAAATGTAAAAAGTTGATTTTTGATGAGTCAATATACATAAACTGCAATTTAAGAAGTGAAAAGACATATTTTTTTAGTTTCTATAAATAGTAGGCTTCCAAGTTTTGTAAAATTTACTGATAAGATACAAATCAGTAAAAAATTATAGACTTCTAAAAATGGCTGCGGCTAAATCTTAGGAAAATGTGCCTTCACTTCAAACCACCGGTAACCAAGGACCAACACTGGTTTTAATAATTTTTTTTTTTTCTTCTAATTTAATAGACTTTATTTCAGTGATTTCAGAAAAAAAAATAGTGGGTACTCATGGGGAAGTTACAAAATCAGAACAATGAAAATTGCCCAAAATGCATTAAAAACAATAAAAATAAAGTTATTGTTGTACTTTAGTTTGTGTTATATATTCTAATACAAAGTATGTATGAGTTTAAAAGTATTTCACAATAAGTACTAGAAATAAGTTTTTAGTTAAGCTTGAATTAAACTCAGTTTTTAAATAGCCCCAGCTCATACCTGCCCCTTCCCCCCCCTCCCCCCCTCCCCCAACCATTTACTTTTTCACATTTTTGCCCAGAACTTAGAAAAAATTTGTAATTGGACACTTTTCATTACACCGTGTGTCTGGTTTTATCTCTGATGTATGAAGTACCTTAATACCCAAACACACCACTAAACATACATATGAAGACCACACTGAAAAAACGATCAAGCTACATTTTTATTGTTTTTGGGTTTTTGCCCCTGTTATTTGGCTGCAGTTTAACTATATATATTTTTATATATATAATTTACTATATAACTAGAAAACCGATCAAATTACACAGATATTTAGCTTAACAAATAAATGAACTATGGTGTTTTGAAGTTTAAAATCTAATTTACTCAAAACAATAAAAATGTAGCTTGATCGTTTTTTCAGTGTGGTCTTCATATGTATGTTTAGTGGTGTGTTTGGGTATTAAGGTACTTCATACATCAGAGATAAAACCAGACACACGGTGTAATGAAAAGTGTCCAATTACAAATTTTTTCTAAGTTCTGATATTTTACTATTATAAAACAAATTTAACTTTTGTATTCTTTATCTTTGACTTGTTAGCAAATTTACATTTTTTTTTTCAAATTTAATGCTCTTAAAAATTTATTATAAGTAGTTTTTTATAACAAATGAAAATTATTTTTTTTAGATTAATAGCAGTTTTAAAGCATTTTAGTTTACACAAGTTTATTGCTGCAGCTAAGTTTCTTCATTTCAGTTCGCAGTAATCTTTTTTGGAATCTTGCCTTACAACTTTGTGTTTTTCACATTCATTTTTTGCAAAATGAAAATGTTTGAACTCCTACAAACAAACCGATAATCTGCTCAAGCACTTTTGTTTTGATTTTGTTTGTAACAGAAGTATCAGTTCATATACAAACATTGTTAAAGTTAGATATAACTGTTATATTTGTAAGAATTTCTTTTACAAAATCATTTGCAGAAAACATTGTGATAAATGCTGAAGTTTTTTTTCTAAATAATAGCTCACATTGTACAAGTATATCAATAATTTTAGAATTCACTCTCCTTAAACCATCTCTATCACGAGCATTGTATTGTGTCAAATTCTATTTTACATGGTAGAAGTAAAGAACATCATTGAATACTATAAAAAGAATAAGTTTTTTGAATAGTGTAACTTATTGAACAGTTAGTGAATAATATAAGCAGCTAAATATTGCAAACTTCATTTCTGCATCCTTTATAGTCATGGTCGATTTTTTGCATTTCTCATCATTGAATTTGTTTTTATCGGTAAGGTAGTTTAAAATATCATTTGCTACGTCCTGCAATCGAGTATTGGAAAAAGTGCGTTCTTCAAAATAATAAGGCAGGTTTTATGCAGATTATTCAACAACAAGTCTAAAAAATGCTGAGTAATATTTCTCAGGGTCACTGTTAAAACTTTTCAAAAAGACTCTTTAGCTTATCCCACAACTCATCTGCATCATTTGGGGAAAATTGAAAATCTAAAAACTTTACAAAAATTAGGGGAAAATTGAAAATTTAAGGGCTTTAGCTATGCAGTTTATTTGTTTATTTGCGTTACTGTGCACCTTCGGAAGAATGAAAACTAGTAATTTCTTGAACAATAACATAAACAAAGCGCTTTTATTTGTTTCCAGACTATGTATTCTTGTGACTATGATTTAACGAAAGAGAAAGGTGGATGACGTAATTTAATACGAAGTCCTCTTGACAGAAGTTGCTGACTAAGTAAACTTTAGGTCAAGATTTTGTTGCGAAACATCCAACAAAGTCCTTGCTTACAGAAACAAGAAGCTGAATATAGCTTTAGTTTAAATTTTGGAAAAAACTCCCGATCTGCTAATGTTTTGTCACAATATACGTATTGATAAAAAATCAAAAAGAACGTTCTTCTATTACAAATCGCTCTCAATTCTTTCGCCTCCAAACTAAGATGTTCGAGATGACGAGAGGTGAAAGTCAAAACAAAAAATAAAAAAAATCACTGGGGAGAGAACACTCACTTACACAACTCGTCAACAAATAACAACTTATTGAAAGAAGCATCTTTTTTTTATACAAAACCCAGAAATTAATATAGTTTCCTTCAAGTTATGAGAAAAAGAAAATTCGAATAAGATTGTTGTAACAAAATGAATTCAAATATAAATTAAACTTACAAAAGAATTTTTTTAATCTTCTCTTAAAATATTTTTATCCTTCTTAATCGTGCATCTTCTTCCGATATGATTCCCTACTACTTTTAATACCCTCATCATATTTTCTTCCTTTTTGCATATAGTTGATGCCTCCCTCTTCTTCACTTAAGTGAAGAGAGTTATTTTGTAAAAAAATGGACCCAGATAATTTTCAACTTGTTTACTATGATTATTTTCTGGCACGAGTTAGCATGGGTGTATGCTGATATAGTTATATGTATTCTCGTTTTCTGCCTCTGAAATTACTAATAAATGAAATTCAGAGTTTGCTATACCTTTTGCCATTTCACTTTCTAACACACCAGCCATTCATTTCTTCTATCCAAATTATTTACAAATAGTCATCTACCCAAACTGTTTATATATATAACCTATCATACGTATATAGCCATTTTTGATCAAAACTTTACACAAATCATTTGGAAGTTCTTCACTCGTTTTCCAATTATATGATATTAATATGCCCTACTTCTTGTTTTCTGCAGATCCTACTGTCAGTTTTAACATGTTGTCAAGCAAATTTCTCATCTTTAGTCTTCTGCAATCTTTTTAAGTGGTCGAAGTTATATTTCAGTTAAAATGTTAAAAGTTTAACCCTAATGAAAACACGCAAAAAGTTTTAACGCGTTGATGACGAAGTTTTGTTGACAAAACGGTTTAAAATCAGCACGCTAGGTAACATAACAAACATAACAATCATAAATCTAAAAACTTTCATTTGCACAAAGTAAATATAATCAAATAATATATCAACTCATAAAAAAGAAAATGTTTATTGAAAATTAATCAAAGTTATAGAGAATTTGTTTCATAAAATCAAAAACTTAAAACAACAATTTTCATCAAATAAGTTCAATTTTTATATAACTACAAAAATAATATGCGAAAAATGCAAATTTAAAGTAGCATCAAAAATAAAATAGATTGCTGTTCTATGCATCCTTGGTCATACATTGATTTAGCACCTTTAGATCGTCTAAATCAATATATCTATTGCTTTCTAATTGATTTCTAGAAATAGCAAGGTTGGTTCGGTCGAAGGCGTAACCGCTTATCTCTTGTTGTTCATATTTTAGTTTATTACTAATGTCTTCATTTGCCCTGTTTAAACATTCCGTTATTTCTTTGAATTCTGTAATATCTTCTAATTTTTTATAAATTCCCCTCAACGTATTCTTGTGATTATCTAATACCAATAAAATCGCTATGGACAAAACAGTTACATCTCCGCCCGTCGCAAATCCTTAATGGAACACATCTTCCAAAGAAGCTATCTTATTCTCAACCCAAAAAACTCCAGAAAATGAATGCCTTCATTCCTGATACTTTCACGGATAAAGTTCAATATATCAAACGACTCTGTAACGGCTTCTAAAGTAGCAGGGGCGGTTTCAAGTGCTAGCTCATCGACTAGATGCTTAAACTGTTAAAAAGTACAGAATTAACCGTAGCATATTCTTCCTTTAATTCTTCCGGAGTTGTAAAACAAAGATTATGGAATTCTTGAATTTACCTTTGACAAATTTTCTACTACTAATATGAGCAGTTCTTGTGGCGTGACCGATTAGAGGCAAACCAGCGGAAAATATACTCGTTTCTGAAATGTTTTTTAAAGAGCTGCTGATACCGTATTCTCTTTGTTCTAAGTCTATTTGCCTCGCAATTAACGGCTCTATTGCTGCTTGTTATATGTCACCACCAATAGCATATTTTACCATGTTAGTCTTTGCGGGATTAGTTGCCCACCATGCTCCTTAAAATACGCTACCTGCAGGTATGAAACCGGTTGCAATGTTAATAGCTAGATTAACGGGAGCAATACTACCCAGCGAACATTGACAGACGGGTACCATATGGTTTTTAACTGGGCTTACGGGAACGGGATTTAGAAGGGTTTGTGTTCTGGTTTCCAGACGGGTCCCTTACGGTTGAAAAATTAAGCAAAAATAGTAATATGGGCCGCATGTGGTGTTTATAAGGGCTAAGAAAACTGGGATTTTTACGGGTTTCCCATTAGGGACCCATCTGGTGAAAGTAATATGCGGAAAAATCTATGCAAACAGACCATTATCGCCATTTGCAACTTACCTTGGGCAAAAAAGTTTTTACAATATAACGTATAAATTAAAGTTATAATCGTTTTCTCGTTTTATGCTTTTTATGAAACTCTATATAAAAAGTTTTTATAACTATTTTTATTTTTTATATATAAATTTTTCTCTTTTTCTTTATTTAGTAAAAAGTTGAAAATTTTACAAAGTTTTACATGCAATTTGAACAATTAATACTTTAAAGAATTCATTAATATTTACGTTTATGAAAAGTAACGCCACAAGGAAATGCATATAATATTATAAAGTTGACGTGAGTGTTTTCATTATTGTCTTACTTCCTTGTGGCATGTATTCTTAGAATCATGAATGGTTTTTGAAGACCATTGAACGTTTTTCTGTAAATCCAAAAGTGTAATTTAGTAATATTTTATTCCTATATAAAGGAGATTGCGGAGTATGGATTTTTTCTACTTTCGTTTACATTTTGTAGCAGAGTAACTTACTGTGTAATTTCTGTACTGTGTTACTGAGTAAGATGTTGTATGCAAATGTTGCATTCGATGAAGAAAACAATACCGATTACGTACCACTAATTTGGTTAGTGAATGCTATGAATGAAAATGTGTTATCAAAAATTTCATCTAGAAAATCTACAGATTTTTATTGGCCTCGCTGGACAAATATGAAAAAAATAGACTTAGCTAAATCAATATGTCAAGAACCTGAGGTTGGATGGCTTAGGTTTTCAGGAAGAATTTTGTCAACTACAGGTAGTTTATATAATATTGTCAAAGATAGTAAAGTAATAATTTTGATAATTTTTTATAAATTTGTTTAAGCATTTAATTATAATTATTGAAATTTGAAAATGAAATTTTGATACATCAATAATTATCACAAGTAATTTTTAAAATATAGACACAGAATCTGAAGCAAAAGAGAAATGCAGATATACAGAAGATACCTCAAATGTTGATGAAGTATATCAAAACCAAAAAAATAGGTATATAAAGTTACATAACTTTAATTTAACATACAAAAGGTGTTTATGTTAGTGTTACTCCGCTTATGTTTATGTAACTGGTTTAAAACTTGTAGATTTATGAATCATTAAAATTTCAAAAAAAAAAAATAATACTTTTGATATTTTGCCAATCCTTTAGAGATAATCAAGAAAAGCCTTTTGAGAAAAGTGAATAAGATATTGTTTTAATATTTGTTTTAATAATTGTTATCTATTATAATGTTAGGTTCCAATTAAATATTTGTCATTTATAGATTGCATAAAATTTTTAATGTATATTATAGCTTCCATTGTCAAGGTTTTTCTGTAGGAGAAAATTTTAATTTTTTATAATATTTTATAGTATATATATATATATATATGTATATATATATATATATATATATATATATATATATATATATATATATATATATATATATTTATATATATGAAATATCAAAGGGAATAGATAAATATCTAGACTTAGAAAATGTCAGAATTAAGCAAGCTCTATGTATGTATAGAGTGTTCAAGGGGAATCGAAAATCTGTCCGATTTAATAAAAGTCTGACTTATTAAGGGTTCCACTTAACAGGGTATAAATAAATATATATATATATATATATATATATATATATATATATATATATATATATATATATATATATATATATATATATATATATATATATATATATATATATATATATATAAAATTTAGAGCCTTTAACATTACTTGCAGGTTCTTGTGCTAAAAGGGAATGTGGTGTGCATTGATATGAAACCAATTTACTTAATTAACCCCCTTGAATGTTTAAATTATTGTATCATATACCCTAACTGCCTTTTTTTTTTCTAGAATTTGTAGATTGAGATAAGTTAGACAGGCTTTTATATATATAAATAAATAAATAATAAATACATGGGTTTACCCACAGCTACTGTGTTTTGCCAGAAGTTGGTAAAACACTTGCTCAGCTGTACAACAAATTAAACAAAACTAGAAATCTTAATAATCAAGAGTTTTCTGGTGGAAGAGTTCTCCATTCACCATTAAATATGATTTTAGTTTTTCATTAAAAATAGTTGTGTTTTTTTTTTATACTGATGGTATTTAGAAGTATATTCCAAAGTATAAGACCATACTGGGATAATGCTTGATTGCTGAAATGATTATTGTATTTTGTTTCTTTTAGTTTTAGTGTTCTTTCTGACATTGAGTATTGAATTAAATTGCATAACGACGTTAGTGCTTCCTGTTTAATAGATTTCTGCTTTATTAAAACAACCTTGAAATATATTATTTCTCTAATTTTTAGCCAATGCAAGTTGTTATATTCTTTGTTATTTACTTGAGTTTCTATTCTGGTTTTAAATACCAGTCTTGCTGCACAATTCTGAACAGACTGCAGTTTTTTTAATAGTGCCTTATCAATTCCAATGTAGAGGGAGTTCACAATAATATAGTTGTGAAAATAATAATGAACATACTATGGTGCACAGATCTTTATGGGATAAGAATTGTTTTATTTTTGGTATTTTTCTCATTATATTGTAGCAGTTTTTAACAGTCTTATTTATTTGTGTTTTTAAAGATAATTGATTGTCGAGTATCACATCTAGACTTTTTGTGGAATCAACAAATCAAATGCATTCCTTGTTAACAAAAGTACCCTTAATAATAATAACTTTTTGACTGTTAGGTGGTGCCATAATTAATATTTTTGTTTTTGATTGGTTTATGAATGATTCACACATCCATTTAGAAATGTATTCAAGACATTTTGGTATATCTACAACTAGATATTAAAGAGATTTGGACCCAGGACTGTACCTTGGGGTGCTCCATATTTTACATTTTGGTTAGATGAACATGAATTACCAATTTTAACTTTTTGGGTACGGTTAACTAAAAAAGTTCAAATATATCATTGGTTAGTTTAAGTAAAAGTGTTTCAGTGGAATGATGTTGTTTGTAGATAAGTGTTTTTACTAATTTATAAATATATATATGGGCCATGGCATGACATTTTAGTGGGGGACCGAAGTACCAAAAAAACCTAAAATACTTTTTAAGTTCTTAGTGAGAAAAAATTTTATATGAGGTCCTTTTGAAAAAATCAAGGGGGTCTTTGTCCCCACCCACCCCCACCCCCCGTTGTTGTGGTTATTATATATATATATATATATTTATATATAAATATATATATATGTTTGTTTATTTAAAAATATATACAATATCAATATAAAATTATAATTTATTTATCAGTAACTAAAGGAATGTTATACATTTACTATCACAACAATTTTTTATCTGAAAAGTGTTGAGTAGAGAGTTTTATAATATATTAAATGAATAAAACCAGGTGTGTTACCTATAAAATTTTAGACTAACAGTTAAATTTTATTTTTTACAGCTTATATTGAAACAAGAAAAAGCTTCGAAACGAGAATAAAACGATGGAAAAGCTTCCAATTCGCGAAACAACCGTGAAATCAGATGGTACACGATTAAAGAATGGTTAAAAACTCTCTCAATTTTGACATTGTAATTTTAATTGTTATTTTGTTTGAAACAAACAGTCAAATCATATACAGTTTTATTTTATCTGTAAATTATAAACGTAGTTTGCAAGATTTGCAATTGGCAAAGTTCGTGGGAACTATACGGGATACCCAGCGGGCGTACCCATATGGGCCCCATATGGAAACCGCGGCCAAGATCCGGCGGATTCCCGATGGGTTTCCCATATGGGTCCCAGTTGCAAACCCAAATGGGCCCCTTACGGTTTTAAAGTACGGGATATGACTGGGACCCATACGGGATACCCAGCGGGCATACCCATATGGGTCCCATATGGAAACCGCGGCCAAGATCCGACGGGATACCGTTGGTCTTCCCATACGGGACCCAGTTGCAGACCCGTATGGGCCCCGTACGGTACCCGTCTGTCAATGTTGGCTGGGTAGTCTTGCATATTCAAATTTGTTTCTGGCTAAAAAATTGTGCTGACATTATCCTCATCACAAGTTGCTTGTGAAAGGTCATTTTCGAAATTAAAATATATTTTGAACAGATTAAGAAATTTGATGAGCCAGTCAAGTTTACAGTCATTCATGCTGATATCTTGTGAAAAAGACGTTCTTCCGAGAATTAATAACGATGCAATAATTGATGTCTTGGCAACGACTAGACAAACGATGAAAAAGTTGCTATACTAGTCAATATTGAATAGCGATTATGTCTCCTATTTCTAGACTCCAACTAACAGCAGTGTTTTAGAAATATTTATTTTTATCAATATTTAGGCTGGGAAGTTTAAATTTTTTTTTTTATACTTTAAATAATAATAAACAATAATGTGCTTAAAAATAAAAAGTCCTTTACTAATATTTTTTACAATATAGGTAAATTTAGAAAAATAAGGGCGTTAATCATAGTCGCTGTCATGGGCGGCGTGAAGGCTCTTGGCTCCCCTCTATAAATATATGTATATATATATATGTATATATATTTATTTATATATATATGTATATATAGACATATATATATATATATATATATATATGTCTATATATACATATATATATAAATAAATATATATATATATATTTATATATATATATATGTATATATTTATATATTTATATATATATATTTATATATATATGTATATATTATATATATATATATATATATATATATATATATATATATATATATATATATATATATATGCAGCATACAATGAAGTGGGCCGCCGTGACAAAATTTCTCGGGCCGTTTTTTCAAGCCAGTCCGACTCTGAACGGGGCAAGTTGACTCGTTTGTCGTTTCGCCAAATTACATGTTTTACCATAAACTTCTATTGTAATAACTTTTGTGTGGCTTAGTCATTATTATATTGCTTTATTATGCATTAATTATTTGTATGACATTTGCTTTATTTTGTTGTGTTGGAGTTTGCTATGAACTGATTAATAGACTTTTTTTTGCATAGCCCTATATAAATATATAGTTTGATTGTTTAAAAAATTACATAACCGTTTGTATTACATACCTTATAAACTAGAATTTATGATATCGTGTTATTTGGGAAGGTAATGGTATAATGGAATTTACTTTTTTTAAAGTCGCCATCTTGCCCCGCATACAGGGCAAGATGATAATTTGAGGTAACATTGGTTAATGAGTTTTTTCCAGGCTATTTATAATTTTTATATGGTTTTTTTTTATACATATGTGACGCATAATAATTTTTTTTCCACTTTTTGATAAAGTTTTACTTATTGAAACAGTTATTGAATAAGATATAAGTGCTTTTCAAAACGTTCGTCATCATGCCCCATGTTCCCCTATTTCAAACTGAGTTTTTGCGGGTTTTTTTTTTTTTTTGTGGATCGAATTCCTTTGCGAATTAATTCGCTTTGTGGTTTTATTTCAATTAGTGGATTGTTACGATTGGTCCGATAAAATTTATATTGTTATATTTCTTCTACTTAAATAATAATAGAAATAAAAATAGAGATAAAAACTAGTTTGAAAAATTGTTACGTTCATTTCAACAATTAAGGCAAATAACCTTTAAATAATTAGTTCTTTTAATGAAAACTTTATGCAGGCCTCAAAAATATCATTTTTTGTTCAGACAAATATGAAAGAAAAATCAAATAATCTGATTTATTCCATTTTTATTTTATTTCATGTTTTTCATCTTTTCAGATGCCTAAGCTATCTAATTTTTGAGAATTCTTCAGCAAGGTGAAGGAAAACAAGGCAAAATGTAAGGCCTATATTAAGCCAAAAACCGAGGTGTCATTAGAGCTTGCTCACTAATTCAATAAAGATCTAAATAAAAGATTCGAAGGGGAGCTGATGAATATTGAATTCTCTATTGCTCATTTTTTAAATCCTAACAGGAAGAGCATGTGCTTTGTGGATGAGGGGGAAAATTTTGAAGTAGTCAAAACTGCAGTAGAGAAAGCTATGGAAGAACTGTCAAAAAAAGAAATTTTGGCTAGCCAAAGCACTCCTTCCTCTTCAATGTTGGATGATGAAGATGATGACAACTTTGATTTCACTGAACAACTGAGGAAGAAAATGTTTGGTGCAGGTTACGTTACTCCTTGAGGTGAAACAAGCACCAAGAAAGCCATTTCAGCTGAAATTGAGGGGTACTTAAATGCAAAACCAGCAAGTACAAATGTACTGGAATTATAGAAACAAAACCAGTATATTTACCCAATGATGTCAAGGCTGGCCAGAAAAAACCTCTCTATACCTGCTGCATCATCAACATCTGAAAGAGTTTTCTCAACAGCAGGGAATATATACAGCTCTAGAAGAACCAATTTTTCAACCTCAAAGGTTGAGATGTTGGTATATATGAAAGAAAACACTAAGCAACTCAGTAAATTCAAGACATTGTGTGGCCAGGAAATGAATTTGGAAAATGATTAACTTTCAGTGTGATTTTGACTTTTTTTATTTCTTAACATGGAAACCATTTCTTTTCATTGTATATTTGAATATTATAAATAAATAAAAATGAATCTTATTTCATAAGCATTCCTTATTCTCAATCCGAATAAATCCGTAAAAATAATATCGGATCGGGTTCCGTTCGAAAAAAATTTTTCGAATTGCAATCCGATCCGAAAGTATCGAATCGGATTGCAATCCGAAAAAATAATCCGATAAAGTTTTAACGAATTTTTTTCCGATACATTATTGATTAGATATGGTATGTAGCAAATAAAACTTAAAAATTTTCCATGTATCAATTTCCTGAAGTCCACTAAAGTTTCTTTTAACAGCTGTTATAGAAGGAATACCTTGAAACTGAGTGCGGCAGCGTATCGCTAACTTTTTAGAACATTTTTCAAAATGAGTTTTTAAAGCGCCAAAAAAGTATTTTTATTGAATATTAATAGAAGAAAAGTTGAAGACAAATGCTTTTCCCACCTTAATATTTAATTAGGATCACTTCCTCAAGCCTAAGACGGAAGAACTGTTAGGTGCTGATTTTAAAGTCCTTAACTTTGAGTTCCTAGCAAAAGTAATAGATTACTTTAGTGACTTGATATTTTAGTACGCCTTTTTGCAATCCTTATTCTCAACTACGCTCCACACACTGTAGTCAAGGGGATTCAGGTCTGGGCTCGATGATGCCAAAAAAACCTAAGCGAGTTGAAACTTTTTTCCTTTTGGAATTTAATTATTAGTTTAGATATATTACATAAAGAATCATATTAAGAGAAATGATAATCGTTAAGATCATATTATAATTGAAGTAAGTATATAAAATAGTTATATATACATTTTTATTAGCTAAAGTAGAAAGGATTTAAATTTTTATCAGAAAAAGTAGAAAGGATTTTAGTCTTTCAAATCGTTTGTATTTTCTTTGTTTTAGCTTTTCTTTCAGCATTTTTATTTTTGTTATTTTAATTTTTAGAAAGAAAATAAGGGTATGGATGTTATTTAAAGTTACACTAATGCTACTTCCATAAAATGGTTATTACTACTTTGAAATTTCTGTGATGCTTTTAATTATTTTTGTTCTTTTTTAGAAAATTTAGAAAAATAAATTAAACTTTTGTACCAACACTGACATGGCATGTCACATGTTATTGTATGTAAAGGTTAAATTTTGTTATGAGAATTACAGTTCTTATGAAAAAATAAAAAAGAAGGTAAAGAGTATTGTTTGTAAAAATATATTTTGTTTACTTTGAATCTTTTTAAATTTTATGGCGTTATTTTTAAAATTTTTGTTTGCACACGTTTATTGTTTGCATATATGCTTTTTTGATAAGTATGTATATTATGAAATAAGTGCCTTTTAGTTGTTCTATCAATATGTTTTTACAACAATGTAATGTGTTTTTTTATTGTTTGTGTATGTGTTAATATGTGTTATATAATTTTTTTTTTAAATTGTGTTGAAATATGTATATAAGGTATATATTTAACCTTATAAACACATTTAAACACATTTATTGTGTTTATAGTTGGTACATATGTTAATATTATGTTGTTTCTGTGTTTTCAAAGTGCTGTGACTTGGTAAACATCTACCTTAAAATCAATTATTGTATTTTAGAGAAGGAGCAGAACAAATGGCTTAAGATTGTGCAGCTCAACGTGATACGCACCTAACGGCATGGTTTAAGTTAAATGCTGAAAATGAAAGAGCACATTGCTATTCTTATGTAAACATTCCTTATCACTTTATATTTGATGATAAACATTGTAAATGGAAGGTTAGACAAAGGGGTGGTAATAAAGTGATAGTAAGAATGTATAAAGTTAATCTAACTGGAGAATTGTTTTTTCTTAAACTGTTACTTTTGCAAGCAAAAGGAGCAACATCTTGGGAGGATGAGCGTACTGTGAATGGTATTGTCCTTGAAACGTTTCGTGAAGCATGTGTTTTGAAAGAGTTGTTGTAAGATGACACTGAATGGCAGAATACTCATTCTGAGGCGGTTTTAACAAGTGTGCCAAAGCAAATTAGACAGTTGTTTTCAATTATTTTGACCTTTTGTGAATCTGACAATCCTTTACATCTCTGGAATACATGCAAAGCTTTTATGATGGAAGATTTCATTCACCGCTCAATCCCACTTCTAATAGCTGAACAAGCTACTCTTCATCAAACTGAAAAGATAATTAATCAAAGTGGTAAAATGCTGACTGATTACAATCTGCCTGTTATTGATGAGTTTATTGGCTTAAATCTAGAAAAATTTGATGAAAATGTTCAACAACTGAAATAGTAGAAATGTGTATAAACACAACCAGCTGAAATAGCAGAATTGTGTGTAAAATGTTCTTTGAATTGGCAATGGGTGCAGAAGTTTGCATTAACTGAAAATATGAGAGTACAAGATGGGGAAGGTGAATTTTCCCAATGGCTACTAAAACTTGGGAATGGAACAATACCTGTCAAAGAGGAGGATCCTTTTAAAGGATGCATTAAAATACCAAATCAGTGTATTATTAGAGAAAATGAATCAATTGTTGAAAGGATTTTTGGAGATGCTGATCAAAATGATTATTCTAAACGCGTGATTTTAACACCAACTGATGTTGATTCATTATCAATGAAGAAGTGCTTGAATGTCTGCCGGGTGAGGTCAAAATATATTTAAGTGCTGATCAAATTGATACTGATGACCTTAACGAAAGAAATAACTTTCCTGTTGAGTTTTTGAACAGCTTAACTCCTTCAGGTATTCTACCTCATTGTTAAAAATTGAAATTTGGTTGTGTAATTATGCTACTTAGAAATTTAAATCTCAAAGCTGGGTTATGCTATGGCACTCGAATGAACGTTTGTGCTCTTCAAAATAATTATATTGATGCAGAGGTTTTGACAGGTGTTTCTGGTGGTAAATGGGTTTTTGTTCCTCGAAATCAGTTAGCTCCATCAGATTCTAATTTACCTTTTGTTCTGAAATGTTGTCAGTTTCCTGCCAGATTGGCTTATTCAATGACAATTTTCAAAAGTCAAGGTCAAACATTTGATAGAGTTGGGGTATATCTCAAAAAACCGTGTTTCTCTCATGGTCAACTATATTTTGCATGTTCAAGAACTAGGGCATTTAATAGTTTGTTTTTCAAAATTGAAAAACATCTCATTCAAGGTATGGTAGGTGAAAAGTGTTACACAAATAATGTTATATTTTTATTATTACTTTAATATTTTTTCATAGTTTTTGATAAATATACCTGTCATTTAATATGTTTATATGTGTTATATGAAACCATATTTGTTTATAGCTGTATATATGTTTAAATTATGTTGTTTCCATGTTTTCAAAGTGGTGTGAGTTGGCATTATATTGAGCAAGATTGATAACCTTGCCAGCCAAGCGGTGTACTTATAGCAGAGGTGTGACTTGGCAGCATTTAGTGTCAGGCGGTTTTACTGCTTTAGAGCTAGGTTGTGTTGTCTAGCCTTTGTCAGTTATTCTGGAAACACAATGTCTGTTAATGTTTAGCGTAATGTGTATGGGAGAGTATGCAACCTTGATCTTTAAATCTAGGGTGTTTTAATGTCCTAAATTTGAAGTAATTGAATAACTAATATTGAATATAAAAACAAATATACTTTTATGTAGTTATATGTTTAGTAAAAAGATAAATATATAGTGAACATTAAATTGGTTTTCTAATTTTGCCTTTCATATTTTAATTTGTTTGTTAATTTCGCTGGATTTTAGGATCAAGGGTATAAATATTCTATTGTTATGTGTTACTGTTGTGATGTTTTGTATTGATAGACTGCTTGGCTTACCTTCACGTTGGTGTCTATTGTTAAAAATGAGTAATAGGTAGTTTCATTATTGGAACTTAGTGCTTTTATTTATTTACTAAAAGCCAGCATTATGCTAAAAATGCAATTTATATCTTAATTTGATTTTTTTTTTTTTTTTAAATTTATTTTAGTATTGTTAATCCTTTGCAATTCGAAATAGATTTTATAGTTACATTTTCGATAAATGTTTATATTAACTGCCATTTCAAAATAGGTTACTATAAATAGGTAAATCGATTTTCAGTTTTTATGTGGTTTTTTTTTTTTTTCTTTAAGATTTACGATTGACGCATTTATACGATTTATAAAAAGAAAACCTGATTACCTTTTATTGTAAATTTTTGTCAGTTAAAATGATATAAATATATTCAATTAGTTCAATTTTTTTAAATTTTCTATATTTTATGCTTAATAATATTTGTTGTACGGGATCTTTTTAAACGGGGAGTGAATATTGTAGTTTTGCGCATTTGTCAAATATCGAGTTACTTAAATTTTATAAGGTGTTTAACTAATTAATTAGGTTAACTTTGAGGATAGAAAAATTCTTATATATCTTAAATTCTTAAATCATTGTTTCACATTTTATTATTCTGGTAAAAGGTCTTCATCAAAAACTTGATAACTCTTAGTAAAAATAACTCTATTCTCCTGACCACCATTAAGGCAAAAACGGGGAAGGGAGGTCCTTTATTAGTGTCAAAATATTTAAGAGAATTAATTTTCGAGTAACAAAAGGTATTTTTAGTAAATGGTAGCAAATTACTGTTTATTAAAAACTGTTGAAACAAAGAGGCCATATATAAAAATGGTCAGATTAGTGCCATAAATAGTAATGGTCAAATGTTCAGTTAATTTTAATTTATTTAGTTGTGTGCATTTAACGTTTTAAAGACAATATCCTTTTATAAAGAAACATGTATCAAGGGGATACCAAAAAATTAATAGTTAATGTATAATTAACGTTCGCTTTATATTACTCTTATTAATTAAAGTTCATGTTATAAAAAATATAACAAAAATTTAGCTTTTTTCGTCAATTTAAAGCATGATGAAGTGCTATTATTTTCTGTCAGTAACTAAAAATGTATTGTTTTGAACTTAGTAATGTTGAGGAAAATGGTTCTGCCTTACACTGATATGACATATGTCAGTTTTAAAGTTCTCAAATAATATTAAATAATTGGTAAATTATTTTACCTCCGCATACTTTTTATTTTAATTTTACAGATGGTTTAATTTTTTAAATTTGAAGGCGTTTTTCTAAAAGGGTATTAGTAATGGTTTCGCAACTTTAAATTGTGGAAAACAGCCACCATAAATTAACAGACCGACCATAACCCGTATTACGGGTTGCTTTTTGCTAGTAATAATAATACTGCAACGTGTGATTTTTGTCAATGATTAGCAAGAATGACCCACATTCAAACCACAACATCTCCCCCAGGTCAACAAAAGCTCATACGTAATCATGATACTTCTCGTTAGGAAGTACTCTTCTTCCATAGCGAGTGAATCGAATAGGCTCTAATTTTGTCTTACAATCAGTACGATAATTTTGATAAGCGCTGTCCATACTCTTGTCAGCTCTTTCATCATCCGGAGAAATTATTTGAATAGAGTTTCATTGATGGTGTGTTTTAAGTTTGTTTCGAGAGGTTTCAATAGTTTCAAATCGTAATCAATGTCAGCTGTTATATTTTCTTTTTTGTCTAACCGACGATGCTGCAGATGAGAAAAATGTCGTGGTAACGTATGTCCGTTGACTTCAACGTCAGCTGTTAATCCATTATGAAGTGCCACTTTACTTCCTTTCAACCATCGTTGTTGACATGGCGTCATTTGCTTGGGTTTCATCCACACTTTATCGCCAACTTTCCATCCCTGAAACTCAGTCAATGTTTTCAGTGTTGATTCGACTCTATCGTTTCCAGGAAATCGAACGCGTTTGTAATGTTGAGAAAAGATTTCAAAAGGTGTGCTGTGTTTTGACGGAACGTTATTGATTAAGAATACAGAATGGGTGTTCCACATTTTAATCATTTATTCTTTTTACCATCCATTCAACTCTTTTGACAATTCCGTTTCCCTATGGTTTTTCAACAGCCCGATAGGTAAGTCTTATTTTCCATTTCGACGCCATAGTTTGCATAGTCTGAGATCTAAATGACTAAGAATTATCCAGGAGAACTTCAGAAGGAGGTCCAAGTGATGACCATATTGTTTTTAAAGATTGAACAACCATGCTGCACTTTCGTCACTTAACGGTGTCTATAACGTATATCTGCTTGGGCCACAGTCGATACAGATGAGATATCGCACCTAACCGGCATGAGTAACATCGCAGGCTACTCTTTCCCATACTTTACTAACAGCAAGATTTCCATTATCCCACGAAATCACATTAGGATCAATTGAATTACATTCATTATGTCTCTGCCAACATTGATTCCGGCACGCGTACATAACTCCATTCTCTTGGAAACTCCCATGTGTGCTAATGAATGAATTTTTTGAATCTGCTGATTATCGTACTTATAAATGACATCACATACTTGCGTTGCAACTTTGCTTTTTTATCCATTTTGTTCGCACTTTTGTGAGTTCATCTGCACAATATTTTGTAGTTGATACCCATGTAACATTTACATTTATGGCATAATCCTCGACTAACATTCCAAATATTTGAAGCCTTCGTTGAATTAACATTTTGCATTGCCCAGCACATTTTACATGTTTGTCACGAGTCAATTCAGAATTTAACTAACTGAATACCCTATGAGAGTCAGTTTTAATAGACACATCACTTGGGTATCCATTACAATGCAATATTTAAACCTTCAATACAAGCATCCAATTCAGCTACGTTGAAACGCATCTCATCGGACTTTGGTCGAAGCCACGTTGCATCTTCTATTTTTTTGTCACCTTTTGTTATCACAACTCCTTTTGCCCGTGAACTTGTATCACACCAAACAGTTAAAGATGCATTTGGTTTAAAATTCCATACACCTTTTGCCGGATCGCATTTTACGACTTTGTCTACAACTTCCTGCATCATTTCAATAACATGCCTATCCATAATAGATTTATCCCAATCTACTTCGTTTGTTCATGTCTCTATATAACTGCATGCGAGTCTCACCCAGCAACTGGTAAACTGGCAACCAGATTACCACATAATGAGAATATATCCCTCTTGGTAAGCACAGTTTTAACAATGGGAATCTCACGTTCTCTCTTCCAAAACATTTCCTTTATTAATGGATTTACTATGACTTCCAATCCTAATGCACGAATTGGGTTTTCGTCAAAATATTCAGGTGTTTTTGCGTGAAGACCCCATTTCTTTATATGAACCAGCAGCTTTCTTCCATTTACATTGGTTGCTAGGGTATCATCAATATATCCTCTTGTTGATTTTGCAAGAGCAAAATCTTGTTAGAGAACATATCGTAATATTGAGCTGATCATCACTGGTGTTAAATTCAAACCAAAGCCCAAACGTGTAAGTGCATAGCGCTGATTTTTGTAAATGACAGTTTGGTGAGGCCAATGTCTTTTATGCACATGAACTTGTAGATATGCTCGTTTTAGATCCACCACCGAGTCATTGCTAATTTTAATCATCAGTCTCCAATCCCTCATTGCATTGTTGATGACATCCGTATATCTTGTAGAGGCTTTTACATACGTGTTAAGCTCGCGGTAATCAAGTACAGATCTTCTTTTTATTATCTTGAATGACGCACATCAACGGTAGTAGACCTTTAGCTTTTCCCATAACTTCATCGTCATATTTGATGAGTATAACTTCTTTAATCCATTCATTTATTTCGTTGTTGAACGCTTCACAAGGTTGGTCAGACACATTATACTGACTTGTTCTGTTTTTCATTTTAGGTTCATTCTCCCACTCCCAACTAAAAATCCATTTTTTGCCATCGAAATAAGCTTTACTTGTTCCAATTTCAATTGTCGCAACACGAGGTGTCGATGACGGCTTAATCACAGAATTACAAAATTTCAATTTTCCAATGCCAATTTTTAGTCCATCACACGTCTTTATTAGATCTATGCCCATAATCATGTCGCATTTGTTTATTATTTCATCCACAGCTAAAACCAATGCATCCACCAGGCACCCGTTCGTTGGGTGGTGTATTCTAGCACAAACTTCTTCATATCGAATTATTTCGCCAATTGTTGCAACATCTACTATACGAGTTACTTTATAGTCAGACGGCAATAACTTCTTGGAGATAACTGATTGCGAACAATCGGTATCCACAAGCGCTGTAGCTTTTCTTCTGTTTATTACCAAGTCGATAGTACGTAGTATTGATTCGGGACGAGTTCTTGTAGAAATACCTAATGCGAACTCGTCCCATTCAATTTTTCCTGGTTTCGTTGACGTTTGTAGCAGTCTTTTGGTGCATGTTTATGCGAGCATTTTTTTGCATAAAGAGGTACATTCACATTAGGGTGGTTCAAAAATAGGTCATTGTAAAATTTCAACTAGAGCGGAAGCTTATAACGTGCCCAGATATTGGTTTTATATATAAAATTTTTTTTTTTTTTTTCGTTAATGTTCAAGGGTGGCCCACGGGCGCTATACTTTTTAATTTTGATGAATTTTATTGATTTTTCAGAAGTTTCAACGCCCGTGGGCCACCCTAAAACAATGGAAAAATAATAAAAAAAAAATCATCAGTAAACTCAGAATGAGTAATAGAAACAAATAAAAATGCACTCTTAATAAAATTTTTTATGTAAAAATTCTGAACGAACCTGAAAATATTAGAAAAACCGAATGTTTTGCTTTTTCAATCATTTTCTTTTTTAATTTTAATCATTTTTATCCTTTTTTACAGTGAAAATCTCATAAATATGGAAAGAAAATCATTTACCAGTGTAAATAATATTTTTTTTTAGATAATTTAAAGTTAATTAAGATGAGTTAGAAGACAATCTAGATTTTAATTTGCTCTATAACCCACGTATTTTCTCAGCGTACAACAGTACTGAGTACAACTGTAAACATTTATTCCAAACTGGCAATAAGACTGTAAGCGACGTCAATCAAGTGTTTGAAATAATAGCAAAACTTAAAAACAAATACAAGTTATTATCTAAGAAATATGTTTATTCTTAAATATGAAAATATATAAAGTTAAATTATGTTACGTATTATTATTTCTTTTATAATTAAATAGATAAAATGCCAAAAATTCATGGAAAAAAATGCAAAAGGGCCAATGATATTCTTAGTAGGTAAATCAAGGGACTCACTTCCATCTAAGCAATTTGCCACAGGAGAAGAGATTATTCAGTATTATCTTCACCTTCGTAAAATCATACCTTATGCTGCTCTGAGAAATCTTGTATGCTGTACCAACAGTAATGGTTTTACACAAATCTGTCCAGAAGATAAGAATCGCTGCTGCATTATGTCTAAACTGGTGGTTCCTTGGAAGCTTGGGGGGTATAAAACTTGTGATGTACAGAACTCTCTTAGGTTTGTTTCAATGACTTTAATATAATTTGTAATTACTTGACCATAAGTCTTTCATCATTAATTATTAATTTAAGGAAGCAAGTTGAAACATTACTGAATAACTACAAGAAGCTGCAATCTCATAGGAATAGAGAAAAATCAGCAGAAATCATGAAGAGGGAGAACTTTGTAACAGAATCTAAGAAGGTATTTTGGATAGGATATAACATAGAAGTATTAATTGAAGACATAAAACAGGACAGAAAAAGAACAGCTGAAGCCAAGAAAGAAGATATCAAACTCTTGAAAATGCGAAAGGAGAAAAGGACAGGTTAAATAGGATCTACTGACACAAGCTTCAAAAAGGCAGCTGAGAGAGCGTCTAAAAAGGTTTGTGGAGATGTGAGTGAGAAATCTGATAAGCAGTCGGTGGAAAACCATGATGAATTAGATACTTCTGTTGATTCATTAAGTAATGCAGGTGATGCTGAAGAAAGTGATCTGGATGAGTTTGTTTCCACAAATGTTTAGGCTAAAGAAAATAGTGTATTTTTACCTAAAGATATTCTCAGGCGTAATGCTATAACTGCTGCAGGTGAAGGTCTTTCAGTGAATCAGCACACTGCTATCATAAGCAGTGTAATAGCTCTCTCAGGGGGAAATGTTGGTGAATATGTTGTCTCTAAATCATCCTCTCCCAGAGCTAAAGAACATGTGATCAATTCAGAAGCTGAAAAGATTCGACTGTACATCAACGACCTGGCCAACTCTGGCCATAAATTGATTTCTGTTCATTTTGATGGAAAGATAGTAAAAGAATATACAGTAAATATTTCATTTACTCAGAATAGACTTGCTATACTAGTAAAAGTTAATGGAAAAGCTGAGTTACTTGGTATTCCTCCTATTGATTCAGGGACTGGAGAACAGCAGTTCATTGCTATTTATGATCTTCTAGAGAATTATGGTCTCACTAACCAAGTACAATGTATCTGTTTTGATACCACTGCATCAAACACTGGAAGGCTCCAAGGTGTAAATACCAGAGTGTCAGAAAAGTTAGGACGGCTACTTCTTCTCCTTGCCTGCCGACACCATGTTCTGGAGCGTCATATTACTCACTTCTGTAAGATGTACCCAAGTAGTAAATCTACAAGACCAGATAACCAGCTGTTCAAAAAAATCAAGTCAGTCTGGAATGATCTAGAGAAAGATATACTGCCCCTGAAGAGGATTGAAACTAAACCTGAAACCTGGATAAACCAACAGCAACAGGAATCTGAACAGTTCTACGGAGATTTAATTAACAATAAGACATACAAGAAGGTAAAATGAATCATTCATTCTAGTACATTATTTTTCTGTAAACTATTTTTGTATGTATTTTAATGTTTAAAAACAATAATTAATAAAATACAGGATGGGAAATCAAGAAAAGATTACCAGGAGTTAGTTGAGCTCTCTTTGATGATTTTTACTAAGGAGGAGAGGTTCAGGTTTTATATGCCTGGACCTGTACACCATGCCAGGTTCATGGCTAAAGCCTTGTACTATCTGAAAATGTACCTTCTACTCGATCACATTCCTGGTCTAACTAAAGAGAACAAAGAGGAAATATCTGATATGGCTATGTTTATCAGTATATTTTATGCTAAATGGTTCCTTAGAGCTGAGTTGCCAGCTGCTTCTCCATATCAGGTAAAAATAATAAAGGTTTAGAATAAAAATAAAAACATGTAAACTATAATGATAGAATATTTACGTTAAATTTTCTATAGGATATAAAAGCCCTCTGGGAAATGAAGAGGTTTATGGAAATAAATCTTCCTGGAGCTACTGAAGTAGTCCGATCAATGTCAAAGCATGACTGGTACTTAAGTCCAGTTCTAGTTGTGTTTGCTTTAGCTGATAAGAATTACCCTGATAGAGACGAGTTAGCTCAGAAACTCTATAATACTCATTTGGACAGATCCAATGGTTTCGAAGGTTCTTCACTCACTAGACTACTCCCAAGATCAGCCTCCATCCCTAGCATCTCTTGTTACTGAGCAATCTTGGCTAATGTTTGATAAGATTGGCCATGGGAAGGGGGAAGTGCAGTGGCTTAAAACCCCTTCACAGTTCTGGGAGCTGAATGATTTTTATCTAGAGTTTGAGACTACCATCAAATTTCTAGATGTAGTCAATGATTCTTCTGAGAGAGCTATCAAATTGGTTCAGGAGCTTATTATGAAATCCAACAAGGAGGAAAAGAGGCAAAATATGTTCTTGTTTAACCATGTCTACAAGAGAAATAAACAAGGATCCAAGAAGTACGATCTTGCAGCAAATGCTTCTTCCAGCATTATTTGACTTTTTAGTCAACAAAGCTGTACCATGATCAACAAAAAAAGAATTTTTTAAAAATATTTTCTCAAATTTATATATAAAATCCAATATTGTGATATGATATTTAAAACTTTTGATGGTTTAACTGTAAAAAATGATAAAAATGCCATCATAAGAAAATGATTGAAATTACAAAAGAAAATGATTGAAAAAGCAAAACATTCGGTTTTCCTAATTTTTTCAGGTTCGTTCAGAATTTTTACATAAAAAATTTTATTAAGAGTGCATTTTTATTTTTTTCTATTACTCATTCTGAGTTTACTGATGATTTTTTTTTTTATTTTTACATTGTTTCAGGGTGGTCCACGGGCGTTGAAATTTCTGAAAAATCGATAAAAATCATCAAAACTAAAAAGTTTAAGGCCCGTGGGCCACCCTTGAACATTAACGAAAAAAAAAAAAAAAAAAAACTTTATATATAAAACCAATATCTGGGCACCTTATAAGCTTCCACTCTAGTTGAAATTTTACAATGACCTATTTTTGAACCACCCTAATTCACATGCAAAGTGATTTAATGATTCACAGTTGTAACATCGCTTTTCTTTCTTTCTTCGTGTATAACCTGTCCTTTCGGTCCTAGTCGTCCAGTAACTTGAGTTTACATCTTCATTTACAGATAAGCATGCCGCACCTGATCTACTTTATGCAACTACGGATGCAGTCTTGACACAATCGTCAAACCTTAACGCATCTTCTCCCCGAAGAATAGCTCGTAGAATAGCACCATCATTAATTCCAATAATGAATTGGTCACGAAGACGGCTGTCTCTCTCTGAGGGCAAGAACTTGCAATCTTGAGCTGCTCGAATCACTCGATTTGCGAACGTCTGTATAGATTCTTCATTGCCGCGATAAGTTTTTCCAAATTCATGCCGAGCGATTAACGATGATTTGCTTAATTCCAACGTTTCCAATTTCGTCACCAGTTCTTTGTACGAAACGTTCTCTGGAACTTCTGGTGCTGTCAATTCTTCCATGGTCTTGTAAGTCTTGAACAGTAGAGCAGCAAGCAAGTACGCTACATGTTGTTTTGAGGTTATATTGTTTACTACAAAGAAAGAGGTCATCTGTGGAATAAATCGCTTCGGCTCTCCATCCTCATATTCCGGAAATAACAGACATGGCCGGTTAGCTTTGTTGTTCAAAGCATTTAAGAGCCATTTATGTTTTTAATTCTTTCTTCTCAACCAACTACTCAAAGTAAAAATTGTTCGCTTTATATATATTCTTAAAATAAAACTTGCGACTCTTGTCGATAATTAATCATCCTTTTACATAAAAAAACGTTCTAATAGTAATAATAATAATACTGCAACGTGTGACTTTAATTCATTCTCAGCAAAAATGACGCACATTAAAATCACAACAGTGTAATCATGACTGGTGACAACCCATATCCTGAGTCTGTAAAAAGAAAACCTGCATTTGGATCATATTCTATTGACTGTTTTAATGCAGAATTAGAAATGATAAAGCAGCATGGCACGATCCAGGATACTTTGCAACATCTCTAAACTTTCCATCAGCATCAATGACACCATGACAGTTCAAAGCAAGATATCCTTTTCTAATAAAAAGAAATAAAAAATCTTTAAAATGGTAAAACATTTAAATATCCTGAGAGCAGCTAAAACATTGACATCATGTTAGAAAAACTGTTCGCCTTGGCCGAAACAAAATATTGTTTTTTTCCATGATCTTTTATTATAATATTGTTTTAAGTTTAACACTTATGTTACATAACTAGATGTTTTCAAGCATATAAGAACTATAATTTGCTATTTAAAATATTTAAAATAATTCAATTTTTGTAATAAACATGTTGCACTGTGAAATTGAAGAATTGTTTCTTCATGAATTAAATATTTATTTTTCATATTATTAATAACATAAGGCGCTCTATGATAACTTAATGATGTGAAGTGAACTACAGCATAAAAAACCATTAGCACCTAAAAAAATGGAAATAGTAAATAATTTTTTTTTAATAAAGAATAATAGAACGGAAATATTCTTTAAAAAGAAATTTAACTATTTCTTAACATTTAACAAACTGAAAAATGGATTAAGTTATTTTTAAGTAAACATGATTAGTCTAAAAACAGGTTTGCCACCCCAATTTTAAAACTTTTTCCCTAAGTTTTCTCTGAGTAAAGAAAGTTTTCCCCCGAGTTTAGCTTTGAAGCTCCCTGAACTTCTCAATCTTTCCAGTTTATCCCAAATATTTTATTTATATGTATTAAACCATTATTTATACTAAAAAGCTAAAGGTTTTACAACAACAGTTAGGGAGAACCTTAATGAATGGAACGATTATTGAATGGGACAAACTCAGATTCTTATACAAGCATAATTTGAAAAATGATTAAAATAAATACGTGTATTTTTAATTCTTTTATGTTTGTCCCATTCAATGAGACATACTTAATGAATGGGACAAATGTCATGCTCCAATAAAACTCTCTTTTACCAATAGCCAAATCCAAATCCAATTTTTTTGTTTTAATACATCATTGAGCAAGAGTCGGTAGTTATCAAACATATTTAAATATATATATTAAAATATTTTATCTACGTTTAAAAACCCTTTTGCAAAACTGTCCCATTCATTTAGGTTTTCCCCTATATCTTGTAAATTCATTGTTATCTGTCTTGACAAGCCATTCTTTAAAAAAAACATAAATTATGGTACAAAATTGGAAAAAACATTTTCTGTAAATAAAGTTTTCCAGGTTTTCCTTGGGATTTTTGCTTCCTCTAGGTTTGCTAGGTATTCCAGGTTGAATAAAAACCCTGTATAAAGCACCACCTTTAAGCTACATTTGCAACAATCCATTAATAACAAGCATATTTGACAATTAAGAATCGCAAGATTATAGCTAATCTTTTTTGCATTGACTAATAATTCTTACCAAATACTGCTTGAGAAATGCCAGTTGATAAAAGCTTTATTTGATTTTGACCATGTGCAGCTAGAATAATAGAAATATCCATTTGACTAAGTTTTTATAAAGCTGTTAAAATAGCGATATGAACTATGATCTTAATACTTAATCAGACATGTACCTTTTTAAAAAAAGTTGTGAAGAAGAATATATATTTAATTACAAAAATATTATATTTTTATAAGATGTTATATTGTTGTACAGGGACTGTTGCAGTTATATTTCTGTATCTAATAAAAATATTATACTGTTACATATATATATATATATATATATATATATATATATATATATATATATATATATATATATGTATATATATGATAGTATAGCAACTTTATAAGATGTTATCTGTTACATTATAAAGATGTTAAATTATGTGATATTAATAATATAACAACATATCTAATATAAGATGAGATATCATTATGTAAAAGATACATCAAGCTTAGTCAGATGTTATAACATTACGATGATTATGTATAAGATAAATCAAGCATCTTAATAAGATGTTATATCATTATGATGCACTTATTTTTTTGTTAATACGTAAGAGTATTGCTGACCCTTATCATAATATATATAATTTATATATGTTAAGATCCATTACAATATATCTATCTGACAATAGAACTACATATGCATGGTAATAATATAATCCCATTCTCATTATTTAGTGATTTTAAAGTTACGCCAAAGTTAAGGCAGCTCACAGCAAACTAAACTTTTCTTGCGTTAATTGAGCTGAGCAAGTTTCTAAAAAGTTTGGTGAATACCATTTTAGTTTGGTGAAAACCGATAGTTTAGAAACTGAACTTACGCAAAAACTTACGAAAGTAAGTTTTTGGTAGAGGTTAAGGTTGTGATAGAACCTGAGATATTGGTCCTTATGCCAAAGGTTATTACAAGCTTGCGACATCCCTTGTATCAACACCTAAATCTATAAAGCAGATTTTTGGTGCAACATCGGTCTAGGCACTCTACAAAGGAGTACTTTTTGGTTCTTGATTGGTCATGGGCTCCTCCACTGTACTTCCCACTCTTGTAGTGGTAGTTAGGAAACTTGTCACCTTTCAGGTGTTTCTTGCAAAGAAAGAGGTCTGTCTTTTGCCAATAGGAATATTGATATTCTAAGGTCATTGCTCTGTACCGGCTTTCGACTAATTTTGTAATCTGCACCAGCTACGCTCGCAGAGTACTTAGCAAATGCTCCACCGCACTTTCATCACGTTACAAGAAGGGCCTCTTAGTTTACCCATAGCTGGCAACCCTCATATAACAATAGCTCCATGGGACCTGCTTCCATAAGAGACGGGTCGAGCTTTTTTCAGGATTAGCTATGGCACCTTCTATATGTATGTTGTGACACTTGCAGTCAGCATATATGAAGAAGGGTATACGCTCCTGCTTAGAGCTATTCACAAATTTTAGAGTATTTTTTCCGGCCTCCGGTGTCACAGACATTTGAGGTTTTTCCCCAATGTCAAGGCAATTCTTATGGTGCACCTCCAAGAGATCTGCTCTAGAGAATACATGTACGCATCGGGAACAAAGAAGCTTTCTACCGTGCTACTTATTTTGTCGATAACACAGCCTCGCCAGGTTCTTGATGGAGACAAAATGATTCTTTCCTGGATCTGCCTATCTAAGATGAGAAGGAGATCGACAACAAAGCCTTCCATCTTGTTTATATGGGTCGGGTACAACACTTTCCCCCATGCAAAGACATTTACCAAGAGCTCTGGGTTTAGACGCTCAAATTTTCTGACGTTCGCAGCCTTCACCGGGAAATCAACTCCCGTAAAACGTAGCTCACCTAGATTGTGCTTTGTCAATCATACTCAGTCGTGCATTCAGTGTGGGATCCCGCTGGATATTTCTAGGATAGGATGGCCCACTCGAAGCATCTATAATCCTTTTTCTTCACGTTGATGATGGAGCGCTTGGGGATGTATGATGGCGTCTCGATGTAGCTAGAACCACCGAAGTCGCCCTATGATCCTAACTATAGTTTATTTAATTATTTTGCAAAAAAGGTTTGACCAAACATTGAATATGAATATAATAAAACTTGTTAACAACAAAACAAACGACTGGGATGAATTTCTGGACCCGGTTGCTTTTTTATATCGAATAAATAAAGATTACGTATGGAGTTAAAGCTCAGATTCAAAACAATGTAGAAAACCAGACCAGACAGGTTTTTCTGTGGGATACCAAAATTAACAAAGCCAAACAAGTATTACAAATGGGAGAGATCGCTGAAGATATTGGCAGAAAACAAACGCAGCTAAAAACTTGATTTAAAGTAGTCACCTATGAGTAGGTCATGTTATTCAATAAGTAAAATAGAGTAACAGTATTTACAAGTTTTATTTAAAAAACAAAAGTTGTAGTAAAAACTTTATCGTAGGAATATGTATTATAGGCGGGGGAGAAATAATATATTTCCTAGGAATGGTTATTCTAGAACATACTTTTTGGGGTAAAGTTGTCTTCGTACATACTTTCCGGGAAGAACTATAATATGAGGGAAAGATTTGCCACCGGTTTTCTTAAAGTTGTTTTTTAGTGGTAGTTTTAAGTTTCCCTTGCAGACTCCTGTGTAATTAAGAGCTGGTACATTTTGAAACTTGAATAAACAAGAGCTGCGCTTAACGTTTTGTTTTACTTTTACTATCATCGTTATGTTTGTAGCAAATGAACGAAAAAGAAGGTGAATACAGGAAGAAATATAGGAGAATCCAATCCGAGATTACCAAGATGTTAGCTTCGACAGAACCTTCTAGTGCTGATCTTGCAGTATCGGATAGACTTGATTTTAACGTTGGAGATGTTTTAGCTTACAGCGACAATTTTAGCGATGTTAATTGTGCTCATAAACCTAAGTCGTTAACACTAAACATCGAATTAGCTGGCTGGGCAGTTAAGCACAACATATTGCATGAGTTCTTTAATGATCTGCTTTTGGTTCCAAATTAATATTACTATGAAGATTTACAAAAAGGATGCTAGGACGTTGTTGAAGACTCCTAGATGAATCTGTTTTCAAGGAGTCTGTGTATTCTTATACTTATTTTGGAATTCAAGTTTCTTCTTCTAACGTTTTCATGATTGTTTTAAACTGTGGTAAATTTAAGGCCCATCCTGCAGATGAGTTTTTGGAGGACTTTTTTCTAGAAGTACCTCTGTAGGTAATCCTGCAGTTAAGCAGCATTAAATAAATTTACTCCAGAGTTCTGGAAGCAAAAGAGTAAATTTTGAAGAGAAGAGTTTGAAGAGACTTAAAAAGTTCTTAAAAAACTTTATTAAAACCAAAGTTGATAAATTTTGAAGTTGTTATTAGCTTTTTTTTTTTTTTTCTAAAATACGTTTTTGTTTACTACTTTTATTACTTGTTTCAATTGTTGGTATTTAACTATTTTATGATTTATATTGCTATTGTTTATCGATTTTATTTATATTAAAATACAAAAACTTTATATTTTAAGACTATGAGTAATATATTTTTTAAATTGTTTTAGATTGATTACTTTTCAAAATTTAAAAATTAAGGATTTTTTAGTTGTTTTTTTTTTTGGTTTTTTTTTTACAAGAAATTTGTTTATAAGAAACTCGTATTAGAAGCCCCAAAGTCTTAAGAAACTATCAGTACCAAGTTGCTTTTCGATAAAAAAACTTTTCTTGATCAAGAGTTCAATGAGTATTTTCTAACTTTTTTTCTGTTTAGGGACAAACTTGAGGGTTGTAATGCATTGAATAACATTGATGGAATTCAAATAACTTTTTTTAGTACACGGTTAAAGATTTTATGTTACTAGTTAACTTGTTTTCAAACTGCATTTTATGTACTTTGTCTCTCTTTAGATTTTTTCTTTCTTTTGATACTTAAGGTGGTACTAAAGCTACAATGTTAAAATGTTAAATAATGTATTAAAAAATTGCAAATAAGAAGTTTTATATATAAAAAACTAAAATATACAAATTTTTAAACAATTTGTAACAAAAAATTTTTTTTGCCTCGCTTATCCAAATCTAAAAACACATAAGAAAAATACGCAGAATGCAATATATCAAGATAGGGTCATTTATTTGCTCCAAAACTTTACAATAACATTGGTCCCATATTGATGTAGGAGTTGTACTAGAATCATCTACTGCATCCATATAGTTTAGGAGTAAAGGCAATTTTACCATATTGAACCAGCTGCGGGTGCCAGGTGGGGGGACATATCAGACATTATTTCATGAACTATTTTGTATTAGAACCTAATTCTAGTACAACTCCTGCATATGAATATAATGAATATATCCTGAAAATTTCATTGTAATTGCACCTTTAGATCTTGAGATATTTAATTCTGCGTAATCGTGTATATTAAGAATTTTCAAATGGCAAAAAACACGCTTTAAAAACAATAAACTTTCCCAGTCAACTACCAACCACCTATAGAATAAGCTGGTTGTTTTTCTGATTCATTTTCAATGTCTATGTAACCTTTTCTTATACTTTTAAGGATTTTTCTTTGTTGTATTCCTTTTTTTGATGATTTTCTCCTCATATTTCTGATTCGTTCATTGTTTTTTTTAATAAATTGTCCCACAGGAATTTTTAAACGTTCAAAAACTTTGCAAATACCAGTAGTAACTTCATTAAACTGTAGTATTGCAGATGAAACTCCAATCTCCAAAACTTTTTTTCCAACAAAAATATTTTTGGGGCATTTTTTCCATATTATATAATTTAAAGCTTCATTGTTGTTTTGGGTTTGTCCGTGTAAACATTTGGAAAGTAACTCATCACTTGAAAGATCATGAAAAATTGGGAGAAGAACAGCTTTGATTGACAATGGTATATTCAATGTGGGTTTATATTTGTTTTGATTATTAAACCTATCTGTTTGCCACAAGCACCAGCTGTTTTTCGATTGAGGGCAGAATTGATGGCGTTCGATGGGATTACTTATTCTACTATTAAGAAATAACAGCCCAAACAAATTTCTTCATTGGGTATAATAGTTTATTCTGCCCTAATTGCCATTATATAATAATTTTAATCTGTCAATCTTCCTGCCCCATTTAATTTTTTTCCATCACTTAGTATTTTTCCCTTCATACTTTGAAGCAAACTGCGGCATCGTGCACCTAATTCTAAACGTGGTCAACAGTAGATGTAAAATGCGGGTTCTAAGCCATTGATACTTTCCCATACTTAAGGGTGATACCTTTGATGTCCTTTCTCATCCGGGTTCTAAGCCATTGATACTTTTCCATAGTTAAGGATGCCATGTTAATAAGAAGTATAAAAATAATCATGTTATTTCTGTACCTTTTAAGATGCCTAAAGTTTTTAAGATGTTAATTCAATTTTCTTACCTTGTTTTGTAGTGTCCAATGGCTAAGGTTCTGTGAGTGTTATCATTTAATAGGATCCTCTTATCGTCGTTAGCGCTGAGTGCGACTTTGTTGATTTCTTCGGTGTAATTTTCATGAAGATGAGATCGGATAACGTTCATGGTTGCAAGTTTTTCTTTCTTATTCATTAAGCAGTCTTTATAATGTTGATGCTTGATGTGATTTTTAACAACGTTATTTTGTATACCTTTGCTTTTTTTGTGTTCTTCATTTTCTTTGGGTATGTAGTAAGGGTAGAGCTTGGGTCGAAGTCCAACAAACTCTTTAATTTGTTTACCAGCAGCCTCATCTTTGAACATGCCAATAACCTTTTTATTTAAGCCTACTTTGAAGCCAACTTTTTCAATGGCAGGATGGTCTTTTGGAAATTCGCTTGTGTCAAATTTTTCAAGCACATCATCGGCAATGTCTTTGTAAAAATCTTCCGTTTCGATTTCGTAAAAGAGCGAGTCGGTATCGGTCATGAGTAATTTTGCTCGATCACCGTATTTTGGTTTCATGTATTCATAGTGGTGTTCAAACATCAAAATCTTGCTGATGTCGAGGATGCTCATTCCCAAGTAAACAGGTTTGTTGTAAACCAGCTTTTTTCTTTTCATGTGAACCGCGATTAATTTTTCATCAAAAATGGTGAAGCTTTCGAATTGAGGTTTTTTGGATAATTTTAAGGCTTCTTTTTTAGTGGTGACAAGTTTAACGTCAACATGATTTTCAATGTTTTCCATGGTTTTTCCAAAGACAGAGTTGTTCATGAGTTTGAAAAATTCCTTATCAGATTCGAAGGGTGTTTCTGTTCTTTTTTTGGTATTGAAATCGATATATGGTTTCATCCAAGGTTCTTCTCTAAAGGTGAAGCCTCGATGAATTTTGGTGATGACTAATCCCATTCGTTCATAGAGTTTTAAGTTTTCATGGTGGACGACGTATTTTTCTTTATTGTTTAAATTAGGAACCAGCTTTTCTACTTTTCCAATGGTTAATCTTTCAGGTGCTAAAGGGTAGTCATTGTGTAAATCGTGAAGCTTATCTGGATAGCTCAAATCGACTTCTAGAAAGCAAGGCATGTTGCGCCAATTTTCAAGATCATTCATCCATCTGAATCCTCCGACGGGAAGAGGTTTGCTCATGGCCCATCCATAAAGATTGTTGGCGTCTAAATACTGGAGGAATGTTGATGGTTGTGAAGGATCATAGTCTTGCATGTATTTGTTGTTAGCATTTCCAAGACGGTTGGAGATCATGCTGATTCCACCGCGTATTCCTTTTTGTGTCATGCGAAGCATATCAGGATCGCTAAAAAGTTCTATTTTAGCTTCAGTCTTTTTATAACAAGCTTGCATGCCGAGCCCAGAACAGGTGTAATACCAGGTGGGATCTTGTTCGTAATATTTTATGCATACGTCTCTAAAATTTTCAATAACATCAGTTTGAATGAGTACGTCTGAGATGTTGTACAGCTCGTGGTATTCTTTAAACGTTTTACATCCAAATACTTTCCAAACGTTTTTAGCATGCGCGTATTTTACATCAGTGATGTGTTTATCGTTTAGTCTGGAATAAAAGGCTTCTTTTGGTGGCAATTGCGTTTCGGAAAACTTTTCAATGGAGTCTACGCAATCATAGGGGTAAATGCCTTTTTTTCTTATCAAGTTGAACTGTTTATCTTCAGGATAATATTCTCTAACGTTTATGCATTGTTCATCGGTTAGATTTTTAGTTAGTTTGTCTAAACCGAAGGGTAAGAATCTGTAGCTGTCAAGAAACCTCATTTCTTTCAATACTTTTTTTGGTTTACCTTTCTCATCAATATAGTCTCTCACTTTGATTTTTTTCGAGAAGCTGATGTAATTTTCTTCATTGTTGGGTATGCAAGTTAGCTTTCCGTCTTTGCCAGCTAATTTCTTGATAAACAAATGACTGTCGTAACCGGATAAATTGTGTAAAAAAATGGGTATGAAACTAGGGATTTGATAATCAATGTTGCATTGTTTGTGAGCAGCACCACGGTACTTTCCAGTCAAATGACAGTGATCCCACACTTTGTCACCGTTAAGATCCTTTTTGCAAATGTGACATTGGGTTGCATCTTCAAACTTCTTCTTATCCTCATCAGTCTCTATTCTATTTTCCTTCCATTGTTCTAGTCGTGAATCGATAATTTTCCAAATCTTTTTATGGTCTTCTTCAAGCCTGGTGACAAACTTTTGAGCCACGTCAACCTCTTCGCTTTCTGCTGTGTACATGAATGGCTTTCCCTTGTATATGGTTTCGTCGAAGCATTTGATGAAGTAGCTGAACGAGCTTGGAACATGCTTTTGGTATTTTTTGGTGTACGATTCTTTATTATTATATTCAGTGTTGTCATCGATGGGTTTGGTGAAGCATTCAAAGTCTGCATTGACCACAAACGGAACTCTCATGGACATGTTGTAGTTTTTAAACTGAACGGTTGTCCCTTCTTTTGGAAGTTCAATTCGAACCGAGATGTGTTTATAGCAGTCTTCTTGATGTTTTTGGAGCTTTTCTTCTTGGTCATAAGCTTGCATACAATTTCTGCAAATGTGTTGTTTTCTTTTTCCTTTTGTTACTGAAGAACCAACCAGCCGACCTAAGCTTTTAATGAGACAGTAATGGTTAGTGTCTTTGTTTGAAATGAGCAGCAAATCGATATTATGCTTTCGATCTAAAATTTTGGATATTCGTAAAGGATGGATTATTTTTTCTTCGTACCCAAAGACGTTGATGCTAATATCTGGATTATTCGCTTCAAACTTGTTGATACCTTGAGTAAGGGAAACAGGAAATTCCATCCCGTTCCAATTGAGATCTTCTGATTTTAGAATCAAGTCTTCATCAATTCTTGAATTATGCATAGTTTTCATGTTAAGCGCCCTGGTGACACTCCACATAAAGCATTTATTGTCGTTGTTTTCCATGTTGATGATCGCCATTTTACTTTTTAAGCTAGGAGACAGCTCTATGTAGGAAGAGCCGCTGAAAGGTATCCAATCAATCATGTTAACTTCTACTCTTAAAATTTTGTTAACTCTCCAATTGGATCCTTCCTTGTTGTAGTAGGACGTATTTTCAAGAATTCTTTCTTTCCATGTTTTAAAGCTTTCTCCTTTGTCTGTTGATTCGAGAATAATTTCATATATAGACGGGAAGACCCAGTGCGAAGATTTTTTTCTCCAGTAGCAATATTCACACGCGTCATTTCACATATTAAAACAAGGTTCGTTTTTGTGTTTTTTTTTAATGACTTTGATGGCAGCCTCTTTAACCATGTTTAAAAAGGCTTCAGGGTCTTCATATCGAACAGAGGGGGTGTAAGTAAATTGCTCAGTGACGTGTTTTATCGCATGATTAGTCAACTCAAACTTTATTTGTGGCTTGTAAACTGCTGATCGCGCGATTGCTTTGAGAGCTATTGATTTGAGAGAGTCCACTTTTCTCTTCACTTCGTTCTTCACATTGCTCACTGCATTCTTCACCGATTCGGGAACGTAGGGATCAATGGCAGTGAGCACTTGGTTAAAACCGTTGGAGACAGTTGTCACTATTCTTGAAAGCCAACCAGGTCTAGGAGCAGGAACAGGTTTGGGTGTAATGACGTTTGTTGAATCGGCAACAGGTGTATCAAGGATGGATGGTTCAGTTCTTGTCACTCGATTTTGCAAGCGAGAAGGTCCGAATGAAATCAAGTCATTGGAAACGGGTCTTGGAGCAGGCAAAGGTCTCGCCTCAGTCGTGCGTCTACGAGCAACATGTCGAGGAGCAGGACCATACCCAATGATGGGTTGTAGATTCTTTGAATCATTGAAAAATTTATGATTTTGTATAGCTGCAATGAGCTCAGCTTTTCTCAGCCTTGAGATGCCTTTGACACCTCGATCATCAGCCATCTCTCTTAACGCTTTCATATTAAGTTTATCCATTTTTTATAGAGAGAAAAAATTCTTTAACCCACTTTCAATTTTTGCCGTGATCAAAAAGAATTTTAATTTTCAGCAAATTAAAATTTCTTACGACCTAATTATTTGATAACCGTGTTTATTGTCGAAGTATTTCCAGTAATGACCCGTTTTTTTTCTTAATTGGTAATGAGACTTGTATTCAGTCACTTCACCTGTTTCTACATGAATAATTTTGTAAGCGAAAGGATTTTTTCTAATTTCAACAAGTTTTGCCCATTTAGGATCGACAGGCTTTTTCTCCTTTGGTTCACGTGTTCTCGGTCTTCCCACAGGTTTTCTTTCTTTTACCTTTTTCATTAATTCTTCTTTATCGAGCAAATTGTTTTCATACGCGATCAGTGTCAAAGACAACAAATTGTTTGATGTTTACATAACACCATTTTCCCTCAGCAACTCTCTCAATTCGTTTTTTGTGTAATGCATTTTTATTACTGAAAGATTTTATTCTTCTTAATTCAATTTTTTTAATTCTTCAAAAAGAATCAAAAATTCGAAGAATTTCCATAGATCTGAAGGATCTTAAAATTTAAATCCTTTCATTTTCCCAGTAATGGCAAATTGACATATATCTGAATGAATAGTATTAAATGTTTTTAAAAACTTAGACCAATTATGATATTGTTCAAGTCCTTTAGGGCTTAATATTCCTTCTCTATGATAAAAATGTAAAACAGTCACTGTTTTTAAAATTGGCAACACCTCTTTAAACGGCATTCCTTTAAGCGTTTCTTTTAAAGCGATTTTTAGCTCCTTTGGAAGTTTTTCAACATTGCTAAAGAATACTAACAGAATTGGCGACTTTGTTTTGTAAGAAGTTGGATTATTGTCAAGAGCATTTGAAAGATCAGTTCCTTTATACCATTCCATTTTTTAATCATCGTAAATTATTTATCTCGAATTCAATTTTTTCAATTCTTCAAAAAGCATAATTGGCAAAAAATTCGCTTATTGAATCGTATACATGCGCTTGACCCATTTCATCAAATCTAATCGTATACTTTCTTCCCCACTCGTCATGTGCAGTAAATTCGCATCCAGCCGCATGAATTTCTTTGTCTTCATCAAACAAGTGCGCACGACCCATTTCATCAAATTCAATCACATACTTCCTCTCCATCTTTTTAAATATCATGAAATTTTTTAAAGCGAGTTCAATTTTTTAATTCTTAAAAAAGAATCAAAAATTATCTTTTAATATCCTCTAATCTCTATATATTTAGAAACTAAATCTTTGTCTATTTCAACCAACTTTCTAACCTCATTATTCAGCTCTTTTATTTTTTTTAAAAGATTTTTCTTTTCAGCTTTCATCTCTTCACTCATCGGAATTTTTCTTTCCTCTGTCAACTCTTTTCTTCTTTGAGCCACCTTTTTTTTCTCTTCAGGCGAACTTGCTTTTTTCTTCAACTCAGACAATTCAAGATCTTCTAAAATCTCTTTTTTTTCTTCATCCCACGTTTTGATTTTGTACGGGAATTTCATTTTTCTTTCCTCTGTCAACTCTTTTCTCATTTGAGTCAGCTTTTTTCTTTCATCATATACCTCTCCCATCTTATTTTCAAACTCTCTCATCATTTCTTCTTTATCACTCATCTTTTTTAATCGCTGTCAATGATCTTACTCGAATTCAATTTTTTTCAGCAAACTTTTTCACTTGAAAAATCACTTGTGATCTTAAAAAATCGCAGATTTTCCATGGATTCAAAGAATCTAAGCAGCAGGAGCGCAATCAGATTCTTCCCACTCTTCTGCAATAAACAAACCATCTTCCAACTCTCTTTCTAGCATTCTTCCCATTTCTTCAGCCTCATCATCTGACGAATCACCTGCATCTTCAAACTGTCTGTCCATCTTTTTTAATCGCTGCAAATCTCGAGTTCATTTTTCAATTCTTCAAAAAGAATTAAAAAGGATCTTAAAAAATTCAGAGAGGATCTTAACGTCTATTCTTATAATCTGGTAACACAAGTTCTGCCAACTTACCTTCTTTATTTATATAATATTTTATTTTAAGTATGTTTGACGTTACCCCATTTCTTGTAATTTCTACTTTTTCATCACCTGGCTTGTATAATTCATATCCACCAAAAAATTTATCTTTTGAAAATTTGCTTTGATTATTACCCATCATTTTAAATCGCTGTCAATGATCTTACTCGAATTCAATTTTTTTTCAGCAAATGGAAAATATTCATATTTTTGGAGCATCGTGTCCATTTTCAGTTTTGTCGACATTTTTTTCTTTTCTTCCCAATCGCAGTCCAATTCAAGAACGCGTTTGTCGATCGCTCTCAGCTTTTCTTGCTTGTTCAAATGAACCCACTCTCTGTTGCGCTCTTTGATTTTTTTCTCCATCCGCGAAAAGTCATCCTCTTTTTTCTCCCACAGCATCGCGTAAAGCTCGTCTCTTTTTTCATCGCTGTACACTTCAGGAATTTTGAACGGGACATCCTTGAACGCAAGAGCCTCGAGCTGTCTTTTCTTTTTTGCATCAGGCTCTCTTCGACTACACTCCAGAAAAAACGGGTGAAACGTCATTTTATTTTATGATCTCAATCTTAATTCCTTTTTCATCTATTTTTCCGTTTCGTTTCTCAAAATAATTGTTGCCGTGTCCCGTCTCTTTCATCGCTTTGTAAAGAGAGCCGTATTCGATCACTTCTCCTGTTTCAGCGTGCGTCATTTTTACAGCCACGGGATGGTTTCGGATCAAACGAAGCCTTTCGTATTTGGAATCTATCGGCTTGACATCCTCCATCATCGCATTTTTGTCGATCAAGTTATTTTCAGCCGCAATCATCGCCAAACCCATTTTGCTTTTCAACGTTTTGGAAACGCCGTTTTCGATAAGTAAATTTTTCAAATCCTTTTTCGTATAAATCAATCTTTTATTAAGGATTTATTTTTTATCTTGAGACATTAATACACAACGTTCATTTTGTTTCCGTCGGATTTGATTCTGAGCAGCTTGTCAGAGATCACCACGGCAAAGGCTTGAGTGTCTGCAGGAACGTTTGCGTTAAAGGTGGCTTTAATTTGCACGTCCAACACGGTCGATTTTAACCTTTCAGCCTGCTTGCACAAACGAAAATAGGGCAAATGTGCCTGTAGTTCAGCGCTGTTATATTCGGCTGGGCGACAATTTCGCTGATTCCAAAAATCTTGTTGTCAAACTTGCATGCGTCTCTGTAAACCCTTGAAAATTTGTTGTTTGTAAAGGCCAAGTCGTAATCCACAGCAGGGTACCTTTCGCTGTTTAAGGTCACATACATGTTTTTCAAATCGCAGTGGTTGAACGCGGAAGGGTTTAGATCTTGACTACCGTCTTTATTGGTCTGAAATCCAACAATAATGTACCTCGGACGTTCACTGGCTGATCTAGCACTTAACCTCCAACTGAACGTATTGGACACTGGCACGGCAATGGTGTCGCACTGTCTGGATCTAAACGTCAACGGAACGTCCACTTTGGACTCGATGAGTTTGTAAAGACGGTTGTTGGCCATAACAGAGGGAGTGACATGAGGCATAAACAAAGACAGTTTGCTCAAGGTTACTTTTCCTGCGGCTGTTTCAGCGCTCTTAATCCGTAAAGAACTTTTTCGTAATCTTCACATAAACCAAAAATGTGCTTCAAAGGAATGCAAAATGAAAAGCTCCCTTTATCAGCAGGCTGTTTAATGATGAAATCCTGTCTTGCGCTAAAGCCGCTGTTGTTTACAAGATCGGCAAGGGCAGTGCTGTCTCTTTGCCACAGCTGATTCATTACTACAGGATATTTCAGGAAACCCAGCAAGGTAGTGGCTTGACCTGGACTGTATATGGTCTCAATCTCTTGATTCGACAACTGATAAGAAATCTGACTGAACAGTTGCATGATGCCGTTGTTAACAAGAGTAACCACATCCGCATCCGCATAGGAAGTACCGTCTGCTTTTGTCAGTCTTCCTTCCACCAAAAGGTAAGCATCACAGGGACGCGTGAACAAATCTTGCTGCTCAATGTTGATTCTTATCTCACCGGACGTGTTTAAATTGGTGCTGACCGGTTCATATTCGTGAAATTCATATCTCTTAATATCTTCAACAATGATGATTTCTTCTGTAATGTCTAAAACATCTGAATTTGCCATTTTTCTATACCAAAGAAAAAAAATTTTCAGATCCTTCATGCGATCTTCAGTCCTCTTCCCACTTTTGAAAGTTTTACCAGGTCTTGGATTCGGATGGCGTTTTTCATGGACAGAGACCCTCCAAGAGAAGAATAATTGCTGCTCACCTTTGGAGGTCCGACCATTCCGGAAATAATGTCTTTACTTTTTTGAGTAAGCGGAACCTTTTGAGGCTTAGATCCTTCAGATCCATTGAAAGAATTTTTAGATCCTTCAGATCCATGGAAAATCTGAGATTTTTTAGGAGTTCCAGTCTTGGCATACACCTTTTCTAGCGCCTTTTTGCCTTGGTCAATGACCACATCTTTCGCTGTCGCAATCGCCGAAGAAGTCAACTCTTTCCCTGCAGATTTGGCAGCTGTAATCGCCTCTCTTCTCAACTCGCTTTTTGCAATCTTGCCAGCAAAATTAGACGCTGCTCTTGACGCGCCCGATGCTGCTGCTCTTTTTAAAAAATGGCGCAACGTGTCCATGATTCCACTTCCTCCAACAACGTGTTTCTTAACATATCTGTTTCTGTAAATGATCATTTTTTAAATACGAGAAAAAAAATTCAGATCACCTTCATTATCGATTTGTACTGGTTTTTGCTAATCACCTTTCGCCTCAACAGCTCATCACAAATGCTCACAGCTTCATTTCTCGATCCCGTATTCCCAGCACGACAAGCAGCCACGCTCAATTCAAGCTTTTCCACCAACGCATTCGGATCGCTAGGAAGAACGATCACTCCTAAACCTTTCTTTCTCCTGTCATAAGCTTTTTTCATGCAATCCTTGTAATTATTATATTCTTCAACGCTCATCGTATCTTTACCTTCTTCAATGCGTGCCAGACCCTCACAATAATCCTTTCTTAACTGTTTCTTTTTTTCTTTCCTTTCTTCTTCAGCACGCATTTTATCTTTTTCAGCAAGATTTCGATCAAGCATTTGAAGATCGTGACTAGTAGGAGCTGAAACAGGATCTTCAGCCATTTTGTGAGATTTCAGCTCATTTTCAATAGGGATAATGAATTGATTGTATTTTTCAATCTCTGAAGCTCTGGGTTTGTTATACCTCGCATCCGACTTTACAGCCTCACTCTCTACTAAAATTTTCGAGTAATTAGCAACATCTTCTGCTGTCACGTTCTTTGAAACGCTTGGATTGGTCATGAGATCCCAAAGACCTTTTGTTCCTTCATACTTTTCGCCTCCAACAGTCATATCGTTTCCTTCAAACATCACTCCCATTTTTCCAATCGTATATTGACCATCGCTTTTGCTCAATTCAAACTTGTTCTTAAAGCTTCTTTTAAATTTTGCTCTTGTGTCCAGATCAAACATACTTTTTATAAATTGGTCGCCCTCAGGAAAAATAGATCCTGTTGATTCTAAAAAAGGCTTGGGTTTAACCTCCTCGTTTTTAACCTCGCTTTTAACCTCGTTTTTAACTTCGGATTTTATCTTTTTGAGCGTCTTTTCGTTGCTTTGAATAAGAGGCTTAAACAGCTTTCCCACATCCGTCTGAAAATTTGCATCTAAAATGTTGTCGTTAATGCTGTTCTGATAAATCCTCTTTCTTCTGTCATTAATCTCTCTCACAATTTCATCTCTTTTGTTCGGGTCTTGTATTTTAAAAAAAGACATGGTTTTTAAAATACGATAGAAATTATTTTTCAGATCCCTTCTTATAAAAATTGTTGAACGCTTTAATCGCGTCATCTCGGCCTTTTTGGATCAAGTTTTCTTTAGCCAATTCATCTATTCCGTTTTTGGTTTTGGTTCGTATTTCCTCCGTCAACGCTTTAAACTTTTGAAGCTCGCCAAGAATCAACTGAAACTCTGAATCGCTTATTTTATTATCCATCAACGCTTTGGAAATGTGCTCGCTGATCGTGTTCAATTTTGACTCTGCCAGCACTTTTATCTTTTCATGCTTTTCCGCTTTCAAAGCCATTCTTTTGTTCACTTGACCTCCGACAATCGATAAAAAACCCATTCCAATAGCTACCCCTTCACACGCAATCGCTGCTGGACTTGCAATAATCGTAGACAAAAGTCCTATTCCAGTCGCACCCAATGCTATGCACAATCCCTGCATCGTATTGTCCACATTCGAAATGATCCTGAAAACGCGATGGTACTTTTTGCTGAGATGAACTCTCTTCTTCCTCTCGTTGTCCATCTCTTTTTGGATCTCACTTATTTTTTGAAGACGGTAAACATGCCCATCATCCACTGGAGCCGTTGGAAGAGTGGGGTATATTTCTTTATAACTGTTGATATCCATTTTTTTATTAAGGAGAAATAAAAAATTTTCTTCCCTCAAAAGAAATTCACGATGCAAAGACTCTCTCCCTTTTTAATCACGACGTCCTTGTTACTTCTGTTATAAATTTCCATGAAGATGTTCTCTACAGACTCTGAAAAAAGCAAAAAGTGACTGAAATAATTCAGCTTTAAATTTAGCTCATGCCTCAAATTCACCAAAGCAACACCTCTATCCACTTTAATCCCAAACATAAAAACAATCGTCTGTTTGGATAAACGGTTCAACTTAATATCTCTTTGAGCAAATATTTCACATCTGGAACGACGACAAAGCCGTCTAGGAGGATGATCCAAATGATCGTTAAAATAAACGGTGCCTTTCAACTTATTCTCGTCAATACAAATGATTCTTCTCATCTTTTTAACAGTAAAGGAAACTTTTTTCTCAATCTTTCTCTTCTCTCTTTTGCGATGTCCTCCTCTTCTTTTTTACATTCATGAAAATATCGACATTTCTCTTTAGTTTCTGCTATTTGCAAAAGTTTATCACAGGTTCTTAAGATCGCCTCGATTTTTAGATTCTTTGAATCCTCAGACATTTTAATTTGTGTTGAAATTTATTTATTCTATTTTGCATAATATTTTTCATGGTTCAGCTTAGGCATAATAAAACACTTTACCGAGGAGAAGGTAAAAGCTTCCGGATTGACCGACTTGTGCGTCAGCGGAGTTGAGCGTGACGACGAGCCTTATGCCGGATGCGACGCTGGGCATGGAGTCTGACTCTGCAAAATTTCTGTAAAAGGAAATGGTGGTGGTGGAACCGATGGAAGCATTGGATTGATACAGCAGCCCCGTCGATTTGTTGTTGAACGAGGATATGTTTGATCCGTTCCACGAGGACAAGTAAAAATCTTCCAGTCCAGACGAGGAAAAGAAGCATGTGCTGTCGGAGTCATAACCAGGAAAAGTGTTGTAATTGTTTGCATTGTAAGGTGTCCAGGGGCTGAGGACAGTTCCGTTGCCTGGAGGTAAATTGCCGTTGTACATTCTGACTCTGGACTCCCACCAGTTTCCAGAGGCGCCGATGACGTGCATCTTGATGTATTTCAGAAAAACGCCATTTCCATCTCCATTGGTGTTCAGCAAAACATATTCGTTCCCGTAAGTCGTGTTTAAATATCTGAACGTCCTGCCGTACAATTTAACGGAGGAAAGGAGAGGAGGAATGGAAGTGAATGTGGAAATGAACGGTTTAATCCAATACGTGATGGCTGCAGCATTATTATTGACCAATTGGATGGTTAAGCTTGATGTAAACGGCAAGTCGACTGTAAAATATCCTCCCAAGGAAGTGGTACTAAACATGTTGCATCCTTGCAAAGAGTTGGCGTAAAAAGGACCGCCGAGAGAGGAAAAGAGCAAGTCACAGACGAGAGCAGCGGCGTCCACACCAACAGCGTCAGTGGTTGTTGAATAATTCCTCACTCTAATTTCTCCGTCTGCCAATATCCGAATAAAAACATTTCCAGGTACGTTTGTTCCGGTTCCTCTAAAAGCCAGGCATAATCTTCTCAGAACACCAGGACCGTTAATGTAGCTGAAAACCCGTGCGGTGGTTGATCCTGCAACCGTTTGCGACTTTAATCCTAAAGATGAAAATCCTGAGTTGGGAACAAATCCTAAAAAGTTGGATTTTTGTGACAAAGCGTCCACATAACTTTTTGTCGCGGCATCTTGCGCGTTTGAAGGGTTGAGCACATTGATCAATTTATGGGAATTCAAATCCAAAAAAAATGGAAGATGAACTTTCTGACTTTTTCTTAAAAATGGACAAATCCTCAGCCATGATCTTTTTTATTCTTCCTCCTTTTTTCAACAAGGCTGTCTTAAGAATAACTTGCTCGCGAAGAAGTTTTGTTATTTTTTCAGTCACCTCCATAAACTTTTCTTCTTCTGATCCCTTTTTATCGTCATGAGCAACAAAAGACATGGAATATCCAGTCAGCTCTTTTGTCTTTGGATCAAAACACTCAAACACACCCATAGAATACAAAATGGGGGTTCTTAAAATAAAAGGACCTTTTCCATTGTCATACTCGTAATACAAAGGAATCTTTTGATACTGAATAGGTCTTGTGCCTGCGTAAATCTCCCCAGCTATTAATTTACGCTCGTCAAAATTCTCAATCGTCACGAAATTCATCTTTTTTAATTGAAAAGAAATTTTTTTTAGATCATTTCATTATTCGGCACTTTGACTTGCTTCTTGACTTTATTTATTTTTCTTCTAGCATATTCAAACATATCCTCCAGCCGCATGCCACTTTTTTCAAAACGAATCCCTCCACACTTTATTTTCAACTCAAATTCTTCACATCGACGAATAATGGTAAAATCCAAATCATTTTCAAAGCTGTAAATCTTGTAATGGTACTTTTCTTCATAAGGCGAATAATAATACGACTCCTCGTAATCTTCCGTCTTAAGGTACTCATCTATAAAGGGCTCAAACAAAACCATCATCTTGTTCATTTTTAATGAACCTGAAAATTTATTTTGGAAAGGAAATGACCAATGTCGCTCGAAAGCAAACTGATCAACTCTTTATTGTCTACCCACGAATTAAACGAGTCTGGATACCCCAACCATTTGACCAATAATTTTTTATTAGTCTTTCGAACGATTTTTTCAATCCTGAATATATCCTGATGCGTCTTTTGCATCTCCTGCTCGTAAAAAGTGCCTTGAATTTCTTCACCGTTAGCATCAGCAATTTTATACGTGGGAGGATCCGTATACTGAACTTTTGACACGGTAAAAACCTCTTCAGTCCATCTCGGTGTATACCCCTTTTCAAAATGAGACTTCTTTTTTGTGATTCGCACTTTGTCACCCATAGAAAATTTCGGTTTTGCTCGTTCTCTCTGTTTACCATTCAGGTTCATCCAGACCTTACTCTTATTCTTTTCATCACTAGCTTCCACTGGAGTCATTTTAATGGAAGAGTGCTTTGTGTTGTTGTAATTTTTCACCATCTCATCTAAAACATCAATGTATTTATCAGTATTGTTGGCTGAAAAATATTTAAACATTCTCTCTTTCATCGTTCTGTTCCATCGCTCAACAACACAGCTTTTTTCCTCGTTTTCAGTGGAATACAATTGCACGTCCAACGCTTTCACATGCTTGTTGTAAAATTCTTTTCCTTTATCCACCCACAATTTGACGCATTTTCTTTCACTGAAGATTTTTTTCAACGCTTCAGCTACTTCAAAGCCTGTTTTGCTTTTTAACGGAACGATCCATCCATACTTTGAAAACACGTCAATCACCATGAGCAAATATTTTACGCCGTTGTTGAATTTTGAAAACGATTGCATGTCCACCAAATCTGCAGCCCATATCTCATCCATGTCGTTCACAATCACCCTTCTTCTTTTAAAATGACGAATAACCGGTTTATGAAGCTCCTCTGCAAGCTGATCCGTCCATTTCAGAGGGATTTTTTTTTTTTTTTTTAGATCTTTCAGATCGCTTTGAATTTTTCACGACTCCCAATCCAAATTTAGCTTTGGCTTTAATCACCGGCGTATTAAGCTTTCTCTCATTAATCTCTCTTTGCGTGGGGTTTGGAATGGAGTTCATTTCTTCAAACATCATTTGATCAGCCACATTCCTGTTTTGTCGGTCGTTAAAATATTTATAAGCCAAATCATGGTGATACGCTGCATTGTCCACTCTGTCTACCGGCTTGCTCCAATCTTGATACATGTCCGTAGAAGTCAGTCGCTTGTCCAGGTTTGTGCCGGGTCCTGCAAAGTTCATCCCAGGAATATGCATTTCTCCTGGAAATTTTGCCCATGGAAGCTTCACTTTGCTCGACAGCTTATTGATTGATTCCACCAAATCACCTCCTTTTGTTTCTTTAGCAATAAACTTGCATTTGGTCGTTCCGCAAGAGTCACAAGTCCCTTTTAACATAGGTCTATTGTTTTTTGTCATCTCCTTTTTCAAGTGAATGGCTTCAGTTTCTCTTTTGCATTTAACGCAGTACATTTTAAATACAAGAAAAATATTTTTTATCTCAATACAAAATGGAAGTCATTGATTTGTCATGGAATATCGGAAAAACCAAAAGATACAACAACAAGCTTTTGCCAAGAAGCATTCGAGGAATCATCGTCGGAAAGTCCGGTTGCGGAAAAACAACCTTACTGCTCAATTTATTGCTTAGACCTGGATGGCTGGATTATAACCACTTGCAAGTCTTTGGCAAATCCCTTTTCCAACCCGAATACAAAATACTCAAAAAAGCCTTTGAGAAGAAACTACCAAAAGAACTCATTCTACAATTATTCAACATTCAAAGCCAAATTGAAAAGCTAAACTCCAGTCCTGAAGACGTCATTGATGAAATATCGAAAGAATGGGACGGAGAAACAGACATGGAATGCCAATTTTTTGAAAGTGAAGAAGACGTGCCTGAACCTGAATCCTTAAACTCAACTAAAAACAATTTGATGATCTTTGACGATTTGCAACTCACCAAACAAAACAAATGCGAAAAATATTATATCCGAGGAAGACACTCCAACGTGGACTGCTTTTACCTCTCTCAAAACTATTTCTTACTCCCAAGACAAACCATTAGAGAAAATGCCAACTTTATTTGTCTCTTTCCTCAGGACGGTAAAAACATCAACCACATTTATCAAGATCACGTTTCCAGCGACATGAAAAAAGAAGAATTTAAAAAGTTTTGCAAGTATTGCTGGTCTCAACCCCACGGATTTGCTGTCATTGATTTGTCCTCCAAAAAAGACCATGGAAAATACCGAAGCGGGTTGGACGATTTTTATTTTCCAAACGTATAAAAAACATGTCTGGATTTTATTTGCTTGCTAAATCTAAAAAAGATCTTCCCACCGTATCAAACAGCTCCATCAAAACATACTTTGAAAGACCTATCGAGCTTGATTTAAACAAACAGTACGAAATGGCTCATGTAGGACTTGACACCTATCGAAGCTACCCCAACATCACCTCTAAAAATAACGTTTTCAGATACAGCCCAAACGCTGGATCGAACAGTTACACCATCTACATTCAAGAAGGATCCTACGAAATCAACCAGCTCAACGAGTACCTTCAAAATGAAATGCAAAAGCAAACAGGAAACTTGTACAGAGTAGACGGAGTCACCATTACAGCAAACGAGTCTCCGTTAAAAGCCGTATTAAAATTTGGAAAGCCTACAGCAACGACAAAATACTGGGTTGATTTCAACGTCAATAACAGCATAGGTTCGCTCCTCGGATTCGATAGAAACGAATACACTTACGTCGAAAAAAAAGAAGACCCTGTTGACCCTGATAAAGTCACAAGCGTCATCGACACTTACGAGTCTGAAAACATCGTGAGAATTGAAGAAACTGCAGTCATTCGAGTCACCAACGACATTATCGGCTCGTCTTATTTAGACGGAAGAACAACAAACGACATTTACTCCTTTTACCCACAAGTTGAACCCGGAACCAAAATTGTTGAAAAACCTTTTCACCTCATTTACCTTCCCATCGTTGTTAGCAAAATTTCAAGAATGGAAACACAAATCGTTGATCAAGATGATCATTTGATCGATTTTAGAGGAGAAGACATCATTGTCAGATACCACTTCAGAGAAAAAATCTCATCCACTCTACACGATCTTTTCTCCGGAAGCGCTTTCAGTCGATGAAAAAAAATTTTCCTTTTCTATTAAAAATGTATCAAAAGATCAGTCTCAACATTTCGAAAGGTCAAGCCGACAAAATTAAAAAAGCGTTGCATGATAAAACTGCAACCAGCATAAAACTCACTCATCAAGACTTGAACGGCGAACATGTTCTCGCTGTCACGCAAACCCAACTCAACCAAATTGCAAAAGCATATAAAGCTGGAAAAGGCGTCACTCTCAAACTCAGCAAAAAACAACTCATGCAAAAGTAACAATGCAAAAGTAACTCATGCAAAAGTAACAACACAACGCAAAAGTAGAAGGTGGATTCATCGGAGCTCTTTTACCTTTACTAGGAATGATCGGAAGTACCATCGCCACAAAAGTCGTCCCTGCTCTTGCCACTGGACTACTCTCTGGTGTTGGAGCCTCTGCCGGTTCTGCCATGGTAGACAAAATCGCTGGACGCCGTATCGTTTACTTAAAAAAAGACGGAAAAGGACTAAAAATATCCAGATTAGGATCAGGTACATACCTAAACCATTGGGCTGGAAACACTCAAGGCGATGGGCTTTACATCAAGAATAAAAAAGCATACGATCGTATTGGCTCTGGAGAAGAAGAACAATTTTCCGGTCTTGGTTTACTTCTCGGTCCCAATTCACCCTTCAATAGCATACCCATTTTAGGCTCCATTTTGTAAGCGGTTTCAAAGAAACTAAGCGGTTTCAAAGAATTCATTTATCAAAGAAATTTTCTATCCAACAAGAATAAAAAATTCGAAGAATTTACCAGGATCATAGAAAATACACCTTTATCATTCCTATTTCTCCTTCAGACGAAATCATTAACGTCTCTCCCACATACACATCCAACACGCTAGAAAAAGAAACGATATTTGAAACCCGATACAGCTGATCAGACTTACGCACCAAATCCAATTTCTTATCATCGCTCTCTTCTCCAAACTTAAAACTCTCACTAATAACACCGCTTGTCTCCATTGAAAATATTAACACACCTTTCTCTAAACACACTCTAAATTCCGATGTCGGCTTTACCATCTTACACATTTCACTAAACCTACTAGCCGAAACTCTTCTCTTTGACCAAAAAGAATAGCGCTCACTCAAACTCACGTTTTGAACGCTTTCCGTCGCCACCTTAATATTATACGCAAACTGGTCTAAAGATTTCACGGCAATTTCCAAACTTCCCGCACTCAAAATCGACAAAGTCAACTCGCTTCCATTTTTCACCGTTTTAAACACCTTGCTCACATAACTCTCAACACCTACATGCAACGATTCCTCAAATTCAAACACGTACTCATCAAAACGATCTGAAAAAAGATTCACCTCAAACATTAAATTTATCGTTGTTTTTGTTCTCACACTTATACCTTCTTTACTTATTCGCAAACACACCATCCTCATATTTTTGAACAAAAGATCAAACAACGCTTTCACTTCACCTGCATTCTTTGTTCTCGCTATAAACATTTTTTAAATAAGAAGAAATTTTTAAATCACATGTTAAGAAAATTGAATAAAAAGGTAAGAAAATTGAATTAACATCTTAAAAACTAGGCATCTTAAAAGGTACAGAAATAACATGATTATTTTTATACTTCTTATTAACATGGCATCCTTAACTATGGAAAAGTATCAATGGCTTAGAACCCGGATGAGAAAGGACATCAAAGGTATCACCCTTAAGTATGGGAAAGTATCAATGGCTTAGAACCCGCATTTTACATCTACTGCCAACACATTCTAATTTTTCAATTGTTATCTTTTGCCATATGGTTTAAAAGACTTGACTTCATTAAAGATGAAGTGTCACCATCACCAATATATGAAGTGTAACAAAACCATAATTTTTTATTGATCGAGAAAACATTAAAATAGCACCAGCAGCCTCCAAAGAACCTGAAGATTTTTTGTGATTTGCTTGGCAGAAATGATTTGTTTGCCAGTTCAGGAACCCTAGTTTGTTTTTTTTCCCTTTCCACATGCCACATCCTTTGCAATATTTGGATAAAACTGCTGTGTCTAAACACTTTCCATTTTCCCTTGAAATTAAAGTTACAACACCGTTCATCGACGAATACCCACGTTTTTGCCATGTACCATCAACTGAGACCTGGCAATTTGTAATGCTATTATCAAATGTATTGGTAGCAAGTAAACTCTTTGATTCTAAAGCTGCATTGCTCATGCTTTCTGAAGCTGCATCGTTATAAAAAGTATGCAATTTATTATTTATTAATTGATATCCAGGAACTGATAATGGTGTTGGCATGTTCATAATGTTTGCAAATGTACGGATTCCCTGATAACCTTGACCAATCTGACGAAAAGCTATAACCATTTGATAATTAATACAGCTTACAGCTTTTCCTAAAGTAAGTTTATTTGTTTTCTGTGACGCTTCAAATTCATATTTCCAGTCACAATTTGTGCAATTCAAACATAAAAGATACGAAAATCCCTTTCTCTTTTGGAAATTATTTGATAAAGTTACTGTTTTCCCACATTTAGGACAAAAAAATAAATTTTACAAGCTCATTCTGAAGAATCGAAAAGTTTATTAGAATGTTATAATCATCATTGTTACTAAATGAACTACTGCATTTTTTGTTTTTAAGTTTTCTTTCACTTGAACAAGGTTTTTCGAATTGCATGGTTTTTATCATCAAGCTTGTTGTTTTTTGTGAATCTGTTACCTTTAAACTTCATCTTTTTCTTAGCTTTTAAAGACTTTGGCATCTTTAAAAACCAACTGATATACTTAATGAATGTTTTTATAATTCTAAATAAAATAAGTAAATAAGGAACTGCACCATACAATCAATTATTGTATTTGTAGTTAGGTGTCTGTTTCACTTTAGAATTTGAAACTTGCAGTCGTGATTTAATGAAAATAATGTGGTTTTAGCTAATGGATTTAAGACATTTTATCAAAAAAACTTATTTGGAAGATTCAATGTGACCCCCTGTTTAAAAACATGGATATATTACAAGATTTTGGGACAAAACCAAATCTTGCTTGGCGTTGCTAAGACGTTGCTAAGCGAAGAAAATTTTACCATGTTTTTTAAAAATCTTGTATATCTTAATATTATTTAAAAAACATATCAAAGTTATACATATTTGAAACCAGAATTGAATTCTACATATATTGAAATAAAAATCCCAAAATCGTTTTTTTTTATGATTTTAATGCTTTAGTACCACCTTAAGAAACTCTTAAGAAACTTTTAGTACAAGAGTTGTAAAAAAGTATCCTTAAAATAAGTGACTTTCTTGTGCTAGTCCATTCGCTTAGTTTTTTATAAAAAAAGAAATGTACCCTTTTGTGTAGCTATTATAAGTTTCAATGAAATGAAATTAATGTTTCTTCTTGGCGGCTTTATCTGTGTTGTTCTAGGTAGAGGATTTTTGAAACAGGTTTTGGACACACTGCAAAGCATGTTTGTGAGCTTTGCGAGGTTGTTGGAGAGCATGTTACTCACCATGAAGTGTTCAAGACCCAAAGTTCATATCTGTTAAGGTCTGATGAAAGTTTTAATCAACTGTTGTATTTAAATAGTCAACAGACTGGGGTATTCCCTCTTTGAAGTTTAGGTGCAGTTCTGTTCAAAAATTTTGTTTTAGATTACATGCATCTAGTTTGTCTCGGAGCGACGAAAATAATTTTGAATAAAAGTGATCCTACACCTTCCATATGCACCCAATCCTAAGCAAAATGTGTCGATCTCCTCGAAATAAAATTTGTTTTTGTTTTGCAATCTCATTAGCATGCACATCACCGCTACATACGTTGCAGTATTTTCTCGATCTCATTTATTAAATCCCGCCAGTTTGTTTATTATGTCTTCTAGAGGGTCACAAAGCTTTCGAGCTAGAAGGAAAATAACAATAAATGTTGTTGGTAAAAATAAAACAAAAGTTACAAGAAAGTGGTATGCTTCAAACAGTTTCCAAAGCCATCCTGGTGAAGTTAACGATATTTCTTTTCGGTAATCATTCAGTTGAGCGGCGTTAAATAAAGATATTCTCACGCTTTTACAGTACTTACTGAGGAGTTTTTTATTTTTTATCTTTTTTTCAGCTTCTCTCAATGAGAGTTCTTTTTAGCAAGAGCAACAACAATTATGTCGTAAAGCAATTGACAATAATTATGGCTAATTATTGTCCATTGGTTTACGTTTTGAGCAGCGTACTCGCTTCTCTCTAAATCCTGTAAACAAAAATTAATGAAGTAATTAGCTCAACTCCTTAAAGTTACGGAGACATTTAAAAGATATTAGTCAATAATAAAATATAATTAAAAAATGATAATAGACAGTAATAACAGATAACGGGTGGGGCAAGATAAATGGAATAGGTAGTATTTTTATTATAACTTTGTTATTTTTTTAGCTAGAAAAGTGAATATTTTTTTTTTATAAAGATTTATTATTAAATTCTCTACAAAATGACATGATTTATTTAATGAAAATAGTCTCCATTATTTTTTGACATACGATGTAAGGGATTGGTATAACTAGTACGACTTTCTAAAGCTACATTTACTCTAATGTTTTTTACAGTTCGTTTAAGTTCTTGATGTTAATTTTGATTTAATTTTATTCCATTTCATTTGGTGAACGAGTTCATCCCATATTCAGTAATCTAAAGGATTAAGATCGGGGGAGTTTGGAGGCCAATGGTTTTTGTCAATAAAAGCAGGAATATTATTATGACACCATTGTTGAGTTAAATGATGCGTATGTGAGGTTGCTCCATCTTGTTGAAATGTCCAATCATCACCAAACATCTCGTTTCCTAATTTCAAGGCCACTGGCAACACTTTTTTTATATACCAGTCATGATTTACTGTATATTTGTCCAAAAAACCGTTGGTGTAACATCTTTTGAACAAACTCCCAACCAAACCATTACCTTTTGAGGGAACTTTTGTTTCTGTTTAATACCACCATCTTTATCAGCTTTATTACGATTAGTGGACCATATGCAATCATTTTGGGCATTGCACATACCATTTAAATCAAAAATTTTTTCATCTGAAAACAGAATTTTCAGTGTTTGTTCTTTTCGAAAATGGTTTCTTATCCAATTTGCAAATTTAATTCTCTTGACTTTTTGACCATTTGTAAGCAGTGGTTCAACTCTGTGTTTGTATGCCTGTAAATTGAGATTCTTTTGAAGTATTCTTTGAACACTGGTTCTGGAGATATTGAGTTCATTAGCTAATTTTCGAGATGAAATTCTCTTTTTAAGTTTCAGACGACTTCTGATTTTTTTAATGTTTGCATTTGTTTGAACTGATTTTGGACCACCTGATGGACATTTCAACACGATTGAGCCTGTCTCTCTTATCATTTGACACAACCAATTTATTGTACGAAACCCAATCACACCCTTAATATCAGCAAATATTTTTGATGGACCATCACCATTTTGGTATTTAGAAAGTACAAGCTTTTGCAAATATTTAGAATTCATAACCTACAAATAAAATTAAAAACCATTAAACAAAGCAATCAAGACAGATTTATAGAGAATTTGATAATAAAACTTTTTAAAAAAATTCACTGTTCTTGCTAAAAAAATAACAAAGTTATAATAAAAATACTACAAATGCCATATATCTTGGGCCACCCGTTAGTAAGCCGTTAAAATTAAGAAAAAGTAGACCTTTATTAAATGCACCATATTAATTCAACACAGTGAACAGGGGAAAACCTTTTCCTGAGAATTTCTTTATTTGACGTTTTCCAAAATTTAAAAACATCGATAATCTAATGATTTGATTAAAGAATTTTAATTACTGCAGAAAAGCTTTTATTAACACTAGAAATACTGATGGAGTCATTTTGACTCCTTTCGTTTTTTATTTCTCTTCTGTGACTACATTTTTCAGAATTCCGGCTTGAAACTTTTCCTCAAATATGATGTGAAAAAAGATTTTGTGAGAATAAATAATTTTGGTGAAAAATTTGCGCGTTTTTTTCAAAATTTACCAAGAACTACTGAAGGGAGTCATTTTGACTCCCTACTATATTTTGAGGTCCTTTTGTCACTAAATGTTGCTATAAAGTTTTGTGCATAATTTTTTCACTCTGCCTTATTTACCCTGATGTTCATATAGATGTAGTTCAATTTACATGTCAACTTTTCATATTGTCCTTGTGTTTTACCTGCTTGTATTACTGTCTAATGCTGAAAAAAATAGCATGTTTACTCTAGGCTCTTATCTTATGCTAATGAAGGGTGGTGTTTTTCTAAGGTTCTAGCAGGAGACAGTATTCTGGATAATAACTTTACTTTCAGTTCAGCTGAAGAGACAAAGAAAGCACACGCAGACATACGAGCTCTGAAGACTCAAACAGGTATGAATTGTTATGAAATAGTTTAGCTGTCTGTCAACTGATTCTGCCCACCTACTTTTGAAGGTGGCAGAACAGTTATTATTTCTTTTAGTTTTCATTTCATTTCTTTTTTTTTTTAGCAGGGAACTATATAGAATTATGGAATTTGTGAGGAATATGGGGAGAAGACGTTTGATAAAACCTCAGGATATTCTGGCTATTTTGCAATCCATACCGGAGGATGAATTGGAATCCGAATTGCAGGAACATGTATTTGATTTTGACAGTGATGAAGATTTCATTCCTCAGAACACATCAAGTGAGTCTGAAGACTCAGAAGGAACAAATCCAGAAGGTAAGTAGTTATGTGCATCTATTTGTTCTTCCACACACTGAGTTAGGGCCTGTGCACATTAGCAGAATTCTAGCTGAATAGCCATCTGGATATTCTTGCCGCAATACAGGCCGTACCCGCCCGCTCATGCCTGAAGCTCCGCTCCGAACCCCGGATTGTGGTAAGAATATCCGGTCTGATATTCCGCCGCTAATCCAGCCAGTGTGCACGGACCCTTACAAAACAAAAATTCTAAGTATTCATCAACTTTTTTCCAGATTTTCCAAGCACATCAACTGGGGGTCGGGCTCATGCAGTTATGTTGCCTCGTGACCATCCTCCTGGTCGTGGACAGAAAAAATCAGCAAAACGTCCCAGAAATGAAAGTGATAACTATGGCGGCGAAGGTAATGCAACAACAAACACCAGAGAAGGCGAATTTGAAGGAATATAATAGTAATAATAATAATAATAATAATAGTAATAGTAATAGTAATAATAATAGAAATAATAATAGTAATAATAATAGTAATAATAATAGTAATAATTATAGTAATAATAATAATAATAATAATAGTAATAATAATAGTAATAATAATAGAAATAATAATAGTAATAATTATAGTAATAATAATAGTAATAATAATAGTAATAATTATAGTAATAATAATAATAATAATAATAATAATAATAATAATAATAATAATAATAATAATAATAATAATAATAATAATAATAATAATAATGATAATAATAATAAAAATAAAAATAAAAATAATAATAAAAATAAAAATTCATTTGTTTTAGTTTATAATTGTTAAACAAATGGTCAAAATTATTTGTATTTTGCTACTACCTAATCAAATTTTTAACTAACTGAAATTAGATAAGAATTGTCATTTACCTTTTCATGGTCATAAAAACATGGTCTCTTGGCTTTCAGCCACCAATTATTTTCAAACTATCAACCTAAAATTAACGTAATAAAAACTAATTTATTTAATTTATTCTTCTATAAAACATTTAGAGTTAATCTTGAGCTAACCTCAAATAACCAAAATAAAAACAAGATAATTAGATCATATCAATTTATTATATTCTTATTTGTCATTTAGTTTATTATCAAAAGCTACCGATTGGTCAACTGATTCTACCAACTTCAGCCTAGTTGCCCAAAACATTACTTCTACAAAAGCTTCTTAAAATAAATTTTATTTCAGCCAACTCTTTGAGAATAAGATGCTGCACCTCCATAAATAATTGTGCATATGTGGAAAAAGGTTAGTAGTTACCTCAAAGTTATTATTTAGCTCCATAAAAAATCCTATATGTTGTTTATTAATTAATCCTAACAATGTTTGGGTACATACCCCCTAGTGACATATCTAGACTGATTTTGACACTGGTTTACCAGTTTCAGCACTCGAAATATTCTACTTTAACTCCAGATCAAATTAGTTAAAATAAATATAATTCAAGTTCTCTTTAAAGGGTAACGAAGACTGCTCTGACAGCATTCAATTTATTTTAGCACTGATTCTCAAATTCAGAAATCAAGGACCTTTTTTTTCTGCGAATATTGTTTTTTGGAAAAATGATTTTTTTGTTACAAATACCCATACATCTGTGCGGTGGCTGTTTTTTTTTGTTTTTTTTTTCGTTTAAATAAAAGGTTTTCAAAATATAAGCTAAAACTCTTTTTATTTGTGTCCCTAAATAACTTCTAGATACATCACTGACCAACAACATTATACAAACAAAAAGGAGAGGAAGGAATAAAAACAAACCCCAAAAAATCATATCATTTGTTATTTTATTCACTTCCAGTAATTGGCTTAATATTTTCGAAAGCTTACATTTTATATCAGCGTTTACTTCTTGCATACAATAAGACAGGGGCAAAAGAGGCAGACTGGAATCCAAATAAAAATAGTCTGCACTTACAAAAAAATTTATTGCATGCAAATTATCAGTTAAACAGGTTAGAATGAAAATAAAAATTCAGGTGCTAAAGAAAATCTTACTCCGACAGATAAACAGCTAAGAAATTACATATTATTCTGCTTTATTACATCCTGTAAATAGTTTGGCTTTCAAAGAGATTTGTTTAACTATTTATACTATAATTAAAACTGGTCAAATGCTAAAACATGCAGACAAACATTTCTTTAAAGTTTATTTATGTTCGTACTCATTAAGCTTGTGCTTATCAGAGTATTCATTGTGAGAAAACAAATACTCGATATGGTCAGAATATTCCTCAAATGTCCTTTCATTCTCATAAGATGAACTATTATCTGCTCCTAAGATTCCAACATTAAGTATACTGTCTAAAGATACAAATGAGGATTCCAGTAATTTCTTTTATTCCTTTCGAATATATCTACGACGTCGTTGTTGGTATGAACTTTTTGTAAAGGGCTTAATTGTATCTGGATAAAATTGTTCTTACTTCAAGACAAAAAAAAAGACAAACAACTCACATCAGTCAAACTTCTAAAAACTCCTTCCTCTCACTGTTTTTTTTTAACTATTTTTCTCAATGGAAACGTTATGTGCACAGCCAACCACTAAAGTAGTTTTTGGCGTTATTAAAAGCATCATAAATTGCTATAAAAATACACTTTTATATTAAAATTACATTTTAATCTACAAATAAATATATCAACTTAAGAATAACGTTCTTATCTTTCATATCATGAAATGATTTTAGTAAAATATTATGCACTGAAACCATAAAAATATTTTATCGTTATATAAGCAAGTATTTATAATAGCAAGTAATTTTATTATTTAAAACTCATTAAAAATTATTATCATAATGATTTATGTCGTTAATAGGTTAGTATAAACTTAAAAATTTTTATTTTTTTCTAGAAACAAGTATCCGCCATGCTCGTTTCTTAAATGGCGGTCATATATAATCATTTGTAAAAATAAATCATTCTGTAAAATCGATTTTGTCTTCAGTTAAAGTTTCTTCTTTCTGTTTAACTGATCTATAGAAGTCATTTTAAATACATCTATATTTAACAGAAAAGAGATATCTTTGTTTTAATCTTGTTTATACATCTAATATGCGTCTACAATTAGATACAAATAGAATCACTGTTGTAAGACCTTTTTTCGATGCCTAGTATACGTCTAAAATATGCGCATCTATGATAGATACAAATTGCAGTAGTCTTAGATGATCTAGAGACGTCTTTTGCTCGCTGGGATCCTCCAAAGCACTAGAAAACTTGATCTTGAAGGCAGCATTGTAGATCGCACCATTGTTCATTGTTATGCAAACGGTCTTGCTGGAGAGGTTAAACTCATTGAGCAGATCCATCATGGTCTTGGCTAGATAATCGCCTGTCTGCTGTACAAGAATCTCCTTTATGACCAAGACAGCTTTTTCTCTCTTGAGGGTTTTGCAATCATACCAGTGGACATTCATTCCAAGAAAATTTCTGTTTAGTGCGGACCAGCTGTCTGCAGTAATGGCCACATGGTTCACTTTCTCTAAGCTGCTGGTGAGGGCAGCTTCGCCCTCGTTTTCTAGCTAGGAAATGTCCATGGATAGCTTCCTTTAGGAGGGGACCTTAAAGTTTGGATTCAAGAATTTTAGTAAGTCCCTAATGACAAGAGAGTCTGTAATATGAGCTGGCACAATGTCTATGATGATGAAGGTATAGTATAACTTACAGGCCTTTTTCTGGTAGAATTTTTTTCTTAAGACAAACTCAATTCTGATCTGTTTCTTGAGGGGGCCAATATCTGAAATCTCACAGCAAAAAAAGGAAAAAATGCATAACAAAGGTCAAATTCAGTTCTTTTTTAAAAAAAACTTACGTTTTACTATTTTGATATAAAAAAAGGAAGGATGAAGAATTCAAAAGGTTATGGATCTGGATACAAAATACTGCAGGAGAAAAAATATATAGGGATCCGTGCAGATTCAGAAACGAAACACTAATTGACTAAATAATAAATTATATTTAAATGGTTCCAGATGATTGTCTGCCACGCTTGGAGCTAACACTTAGAGCATCTATGAAATCAGGAGCCTCTAGATGTTGCTGGGCTTTGTAGTAGGGCTTGAGGTCGCATAGTACTTGATCTCCTAGCCACAAATCTTGATGCCCAACTTTCTTAAGCACCTCAGAGCCATCTTTTTTTTTGGGTTGGGGCGAAGTAAGATCTAATATACCCACAAATTTGCGGTGGTGACATGGTGGACAGGCTGACTATGTTGCCTATGGTAAGCTGGCTGTCTCATTAGTTGGAAGTTTGTAGCTTTACAGTCCTATCATAGGAAAACTGGCCAACTTCCTGGCTGGAGGTATCTGGCACAATCATATTCTCTTCATCACTCCTCTGGCTCAATTCACTATAAGGCCGGCTTGGCATATCACTGTGGGGCATAAGACTAGGTAGCCGACTTGTCTTAAATGTCAAATATTTGTCCATTTGAACCATGGTTATCTTTATACTAACAGGCCGTGTAAACGGACAAAATGTCCGGTAAACTGGGGTCCATTGAAGAAAACAGCTAATTTATGTCTCATATTAAATAAACGTTTTAAATAAATTCTTTTTAATGGAAAAACACAGATTTAACATTATTTTAAGTAAATACTAAGTTTAAAATTCCTTACTTAACTATAAATAAATTAAATCTGTGAAGTAAATGTTTTATTAGCGAAACTAGATTAGATTGTTTTGATACAAAATAGATAAAATGCGTAATTAAAAAAAGTTCTTTTAAATTAAAAACAGTTGGTTTATAATACATTTATTGAGAAACAATACAAGTCTAGAAGGAATGTACAAGGAAGACAAAAATAAAATGAGTTTAGTAGACAATATGTTCACAAAAATCATTAGATTAAACACAAATACAAATATGAAAAAATATAAAAGTTCTATTTACTTTGACAGCTTTATAAGTTTTTGGTTTGGTTCTTTTGATGATCTGGGATTATACAAAAATACCATGGTAATTAAAGAAAATATTACATAAAATTACTCCAGATTTCTTTTTCATTCTGAAACCATAAAAATCAGAAATTGACATAGGTATATTACAAAAAGACTTTCGACATACTTTATTAGTAAGTGGATAAAACATGGCATAACAAAACATGCTCCATTGTCAGATCATACAGATCAGGTAATTTATGAAAAACAATTGAGGAATCATCATCTAATAAAAGCTTGCACTTTTCACAACCATGACCTGCTTCGTTTTCTGCAACTTCATCTGTATTTAAACCCACTTCCAAAATTAATTTGGTTTTGAATATTCTGACTTTTTCTAAAATTTGCTGAGTGTTTATAAAATAAGTCCTACCTGACCCTTGTCAAAGCTTCCTAAACATTTTCTTTAAAGGGTCTGTAAATTTACCAAGTACCACGTATCGAAATCCTGAGTTAAGAAGGTACTTGAAAAGAGTAATCATACCTAAACATGTATGCCAAAGTGCTGTCCCTGTATCACGTGTGAGCTGACACTGACGTCAACCTTGAATATCAGTCATTTTCTGCGCTGTACATGCAATTTCGTTCGAAAAAATATTTAATTTAATGCTAATGAGTCAGGTTTGTTTACCGCCTTTCCTTATAAAAGCCCAGAGCAACATGAAAGAGAAGGCTATACGTACACTTCGTCTATTAATAAAATACATTTTTTTTCATAAATGCTCTTCGCTTTTTTAAACATCTCACTGATGAACTTAAAATCATCAAGAAAAGAATTATTTTTTGAAGTAAGTTTTTGAAGAAGTGAAATACTTGGAAGCCGGTAGTCTTGTCTCAGTCTATCATATAGGAATCTTGATAACGAATAATACTCAAAACCATGAATAATCATTTCAGGACTATACTTTTTTGTTCCAATGATAACAGGACTCATTGCATTAAAATGTTCCTGAAGTACATAAACTTTGCTGCTTTTCATTAAATTATTAAGATATCTCCAACATTCTTCAAGTTGTAAAAGTGATTTAAATTTGGTTATTCTGTTTTTGATAAACTTAGGATGGTATTTTTTATACCACAATCAAAAGTCAAATTATTCTTAATCTTTATCAAAAATCTGGGTATTGATATATTTTTTCAAAATAAGTAAAAGTACCAATTAGAGCTTTTCAAAAAATCAAGACTGATAGTTTTAACCTTAGCTTTAAGATGCTCAATTTTTATTACTTTTCTTGTTGATTGAAAAGATGGAGTTCATCTGGAATTATACTCCGCACTTCAGACAAAGTTTTATTTGTTCGAGATGAACCAGGTTTTGTAGGAAGAAGACTTTTTTCAAACAAGTAAACAGTAAAGGTCTCATTTTACCATGTTTAATTTTTTTTTATATAATTGGGTGGAAAATGACGCTAACATACAGCAGTATTGTCACTATCAGGTATATTATCCCGTGGTGTTATAGAAATCCATCGAGCACGTTCCTTTTTATCAGTTGGTAACTGAAACACCTTTTCTTTATCTTCTTTATTACAGTTGCCATTGCAAGTTATAACACAACATTTCTTTTGCATTTTTTAAATTTTATATTAACTATAAAAACAATCGGTGCGTTTCAATATAGTGTAAGTACAAAGATTTCTTTTAAAAAAAACTTTTTATCAAGCTGACTCTTCAAGTGAACTTCTTAACTTCTCGCTTTTTTAATATTGAATAAAACTGGCCCCCAGTTTATCGGACATTTTGTTCCTTTACACGACCTGTTAGTATAAAGATAGCCATGGTTTCAACTTAATATGATATCTAGCAATAACTATTTACAGAAACTTAAATTTGATAAAATAATATTAGTTAATTAAATAACATATTATAGTGGCTCATAGCATTAGTTAGCCGACTTGTCGTAAATGTCAAATACTTGTCCAATTTAATTTGCTATGGTATCTAACTGTAACTATTTAAAGAAATTTAAATCTAACATTAATTAATGAAACATTTCAATTTCAACTTTTTTCTCTTCAAATAACTAGAATATTAAATAGATTATTTTAAAAAATGACCATTTCAGGAACAGACAATAGTTATTTCAATTACATTTACTGATTTACAGAATACTGGTATACATCTGTTGCTTTCTTACAGCGAACATAATGTTGCAATTCTACATCTTCTTATATCTCCTCTACATAACTTTCTAGAACAGTTTATACTTCTCAAAATCCATAAAAAAAACCCTCAAATACCCGTCATAAAAAAAATACTCAAATTGTATATAGAAAAATTCCTTGTTAAAAGCCATTTTCACAAGGATACTATGTAACGTCAATTCTTTTCACCACTTTATATGATTGCTTCAGCAAGATTCAATTACAGCAGTTCAATTAAAACCTCGCTACACTATAAGCACAGACAGGCTGACATTATGTCCCGTTTTTGCCTGGAGATTCCCGTTTTTTGTACTTATTGATTGTCCTATTTTTTCGTAAATATTTTAGGTTTGTCCCATTTCTAATAAAAGTATAAAACCCATCAATGATTATTCTTCAAGAGAATAATAATTTATTAACACTTACATATATATACCGTGCAATGTCTCTAATTCAAAATTTATGAGGAAAAACAAAAGTTCAAATTAGATTTTCGAACTATAGAAAGTTGAGTTTTCATATGGTTATTATACTGTTATATCGAATATATATATATATATATATATATATATATATATATATATATATATATATATATATATATATATATATATATCGAATCTTCCTAATTTGAAAACCTTCATAATTCTATTGCTGCAAAGTAAAAACTGGAAAAGGCGCAAAGAGAATATGGCATAACGCTGCGGAACAAATACATACTCCCAAATGTCGTCGTCATAATGTTTGAATATGAAGTTTTTAAAAAAGAAAATTATTTCATACATAATTATTTGGAAGACGGAAATACGGAGTTTGGACGGTCAGATAGTTGAAGTCAGATAGTGATTTTTTTAGTCCAATAGTCCAATACTTTTTGCTTAGGCCAAGAGTTATCGAAATATCGGATACCCATGGCCGCCGAGAGGGGAGTGGCTGGGGGGGGGGGGGGTTGGACGCGGAAGGTTCCCGGGGCTCCGTCTGTGTACAATTAACTTTTATTTTTAATTTTCAATGCCCAGAGCACGCTTCTTTTGGTCCTGGTTATATAATTGATCACAATGAGGGCCCTTAAGAAAACTTCTCTGTCTCTGAAGAGTCGAAATCTGTCAAGTCGAAATTAACATCTTGACTGACGAAAATTTTGTCAACGCATCGGTTACCGGCTAATTTTAAGGTGTGAGCGGACTTGGGAAGACAGGACGCCGAGATTTATCTCGCCTCACTGCGTCAAGTCGACCACACAAGCGAAACCGAGAGGTCAATCCTCGCATACTGCAGGGAGGAAACCACCAGGGAAGCAGCAACAAAGGCGGTGTTCAAGAGATCGAGTGCTGCCAGAGGTATAGACAACCAAGGAAGGTGCAGCCTTGAGGACTTCCAGAGGGTACCAAAGTCAACAGAAACCTTCGAATGCGTAAGGAATATAGCTTTTTACAACGAAGCTATAGCGAAAGAAAGAAGGAGGCTGTTGACAAGATACTCGACAGAACGTTCACGAGCGCACCTGAGGAAGCTATTGTCCCCGTGTTGGAGGAAGTAACACAGATGTACGTTGATAAGCTGGAGGTGATTTATCGGTTTGATACTACTCCGATAAGATTGATAGACGAGGTGTTTAGTCTGGAAGCATATGGCCGCATCACGACCAGCGAGCTGAAGGGTGCAATAAGTGCAAGCAAGAAAGACCTTGCAGCGGGTCAAGACGGCTTGCTGCTACGGGACGTGCAGATGGTGAGTCCACTCTTATTGTGTAATATCATTAACAAGTGGTACTTACACGGAATTTTGTTGAAGAAAGTAAGTGTCGAACAATACTCTTTTATAAGAGTGGCGATCGTCACCTAGCATCCAACTACCAACCAGTGACGATCGGAAATATGCTCAACAGACTACGCCAAAATCTGGGAAAGGCGGATGAGAAAGAATCTGCACCACCGTGTGAGACAGAAAGCATTCATCCCCGTTGATGGGTGCTTCAAAAATGTGAAAACCATCCAACACATTCTCCAGTCTTACAGAAAGCACAGGTTAGAGCACAATGGGTGTTCCCTATCACCCCTCCTGCTCAACCTTGTTTTGGACGAACTGGCGGAGAGACTGGAGGCATCTGGCTGCGGATTAAAACTGAACGGACACAACGTCTCCTCCTTCGCCTTCATTGATGGCTGTGTTGTTGGCGAAGGATGCGGTGGAGATGAACGTTTTGTTGAGAGTGTGTGGTACATTCTTTGGAGGGAAGGGACTCTTTGTAAATCCAGAAAAGTGTCAATCGCTGCGAGTACTTCCCGAAAAGGGTTAAAGAAAGCGGTCGATGAAAGTCCTCACAATAACACATTGATGGTGGGAAGTGAACAACACAGATGTTGAAACCCCATCTACGTCATATGATCAGCTAGGTAAATATCTAGTTGTAGCGATTGACCCAACTGGTAGAGTGATGCTTCCGACATAGCCATCCTTTCAGAGGCTCCCAAACATTGAATGACGATGCCCTTTGAAAAGTCCCGGATACCCTGACCCTTAGATTCATCCATTCACTACTGCATCATGTGGGTAGATGTAAGATGTCTTTGACTCAATTCCTCACAAATTGTGTCCATCGCCAAAGCTCACAAATGCCGGAGTTCGACATATTGAGTACGTAGTTCATCCAAGAACAAACTACGTCCTTCAGGATTTTTACTTTCTGTTCGGGCTTGAGCCTGCATCTTGCTTACCTGGTTAGCCAGGTTAGCCAGGTTAGCCTGGTTAGCCAGGTAAGCAAGATGCAGGCTCAAGCCCGAACAGAAAGTAAAAATCCTGAAGGACGTAGTTTGTTCTTGGATGAACTACGTACTCAATATGTCGAACTCCGGCATTTGTGAGCTTTGGCGATGGACACAATTTGTGAGGAATTGAGTCAAAGACATCTTACATCTACCCACATGATGCAGTAGTGAATGGATGAATCTAAGGGTCAGGGTATCCGGGACTTTTCAAAGGGCATCGTCATTCAATGTTTGGGAGCCTCTGAAAGGATGGCTATGTCGGAGGACGGGGTGGTCCGAGTAGTGGGTACGGGGCTGGCACAGAAAAACAGGTTCTTTTGGAATAGAGTAGGTCTACAAGGGTTAGACCTGGCGGCTACGAGGAAGTGTTGTGAAGTTAAATGAGCGGATAACCTTGGTAAAGTTACCAACGGCTCCGCTCTGTAGACTACCGCACTATTAACTCGGTCACCTGGGCCTGGATGATGGATGCGAACTTGAAGTCACGCAACAAGATTCTGATTTAGTTGGCCATGTCCGGTTCCTTACCTACAAAGATCAACCAGACTACTTTACTGCTTTACCGTTTGAAAAATAAGTAAAGTAAGCGAAGAGCTTTATCACTATTCTGACATTAATCACCTTTCTTTTTTCTCTCTCTGAAGGTTAATTTCATTCTGTGGAAAAAGCAAGAATTAAATGATCCAATTTATACGAAATCAATTAAAATGATTGGGGTGGAAAAAAACCTTGATTTGAGAACAACCGAAAATTTCTCAAAACAAAATACAAGCTGATTATCTTCAGCTAAAGTCAATCATTTAAAAAAATAATAAAAAAAAACCATTAAAACTGTCGTTTACTTTCCAGATAAAAAAAAAAAAATAAATAAAAATCAGCTGTTCGATACTTTTAAAAAATTCGCTAAAGTTTTGTTTTTCGATTTTCAGAGCTGCAATTTCTTATTTTTTTTTTTTTTTCTTAATTAACATCAAAAAAGACTTTCCTTTCTGAAAATTCTTCGAATCTCATCTTAAAAACTTGAATGTTTTTTTCATAACAGTTACTGTTGATGACAACAAAAAAAGTAATCTAGCTTTTAAAATATTTCCATTATTATTATAATTATACATTAAATTATTATTATATTACAAGATTTCCGTGTTTTTTTGAAGTATTTCAAAAACTTCTTTCAGTTTTAATAAACAACAAATATTCGCAAGAAAAAATCGAAATAAAAATGAAAACCTTGCCATTTTTTCCAAGCTTCATGTTTTAAAAGAAAATTGCTTTTTTTCTTTCTAAATAGATTTAACATATTTATTTAACATATTTAAAATAATTAAAAAATCAAAATTATCATTTCACCTTTTTCAACTATTTGATGTTTTATTGTAGGTGAGGATGGGGTAAGGATAACGAATGGGGCAACATGACGACCTACTATTATCTTCAGAATTCAACTGAATATGAACGCTGACTGCAGCCGAAGCGAAAAAGGTTATATCTACTAAGTTTATCCATGTTTTCTTTATACAGATTATTTTCGGGATGCAAGATAAGTATTAATAAGGTTTTTCCGATATTAAGAATAATAAAATTTATACACTTGTATTTGATTTTTTTCATCATTACATCACCAGCTAAAGGTAAGTGAGAAATTCTCATTTAGTTTGTTAAGTTTGGAAGTTATGCGAGTAGTATTAAGCTATGATAACTTATTTATGTATAGTTTTGAATCATTTTTAAGATTGTGCAGTCAAAGGGCAAGATGAACGCGGCAAGATGAACGGAGCAGGATGACTCGTTTGTTGGTTTCCCGAACTACATGTTTCACTATAAACTGTATGAACGCTGCCTCTTGTTTTGTTTACTTAAACTTTGTTGCCTACAAAGTTAAGTTAAACTTATAACAATAAACAAAATTATAATAAAATGACTTAGAATAATAACTCAAGTTACTTTTAAACTTAATTAAAGTTAGTTATGGTGTGAATATTGTTATTCATGCATATGTCCATTTTAGTTATGCGTATATACGCATAACTAAAATGGACATATGCATGAATAACAATATTCACACCATAACTAACTTTAATTAAGTTTAAAAGTAACTTGAGTTATTATTCTAAGTGGGTAAAGTTCGAAAGTGGGTACCAACTGTACCAACGAAAATCCCAAAAGTATTTTCTGTCAAAGGCATTAAAAGAGTGGGCAAAGTTGTTTCTGCTGATAGAGGAAAAACCGTAACCATAGTTTGTAGCATGAATGCTGTTGGAATTTACATTCCTCCAGCTTTTATTTTTCCACGAAAAAGCATTCGGCATGATATTACGGATAATTCTCCACTTGATTCAGTTGGCTTTGCCCTTTAGTCTGGTTGGATGACGCAGGAAATTTTTGTAGATTATTTAAAGCACTTTGCTTATCACACAAAATCAATCATTGCTGATCCTGTTTTGTTAACTGTGGATAACCATAATTTAAATAAGTTTTTCAGCCATTGAATACTGGAAAAAACATTCAGTTATAATTCTAAAATTGCCATCACATGATACCCATATGATGCAACCTCTTGATGTTACTTTCTTTTCATCATTCGAAACTTACTACAGCCAAGCTTGTGATACTGATGGTAAATCACCTAATTCAACCAATTACTGAAGCACAGATTCCTCCACTCGTATGACATGCATATGACCGATCAGCAACAACTAGCATTTCAAGAAAAGGATTTGAAGAAACCGGAATCTGGCCCTTCAATCTGCAGATTTTTTCTTTAACTAACTTTCCAATATCACACAGTGAGTCAGCAAGGTAAAAAAACGGCAAAAACTATGTAACCTAAATGTAAACATGTGATACATCAATATTTTTGGGTCTTTTGGGTCAGAAAATCTAAATTTTTTATTAGAAATAAATTTTATGCGTACCTAAGACGCGTATTACCCACGCGTACCGGTTTCAGTGCCATTTATGCGTGCAAACAATAATTTAAATAAAAAATTTGGATTCCTCGATCTCAAATACCATATAAAACTACGTATAAAACTTATACCATATATTTTTTAAATAGGCCTTACGTGTATCTAAGGCGCGCACTACACACGCGTATGCTTGCTAAAGTCTTTTATGCGCACGAAGATATCAACAAAAAAATTATGGGTTCCTCAAACTAAAATGCGCACATTTACTAATTAAAATCAAAGATTTGGATTTAAAAAACCAAAACTGTATACTGTGAGGAGGGAAAACTAAAATAAAAACGACGATCGATAGAAAAACATACACAAGATGATTCACCAACTTTTCACATAAATAAGTGATAAAGCGTTAGAAGAAAAGTTAAATACAACTGTGGAAAAACGTAAACACGAAGACGCGTAAATGATAAAGCGATAATAAGAAAAGCTAAAAACAACGATCGGAAAAGACACATACAAGATGACTCGTCCACTATTCACATAAATAAATGATAAAGCAAAAAAGAATTAAGTTAAAAACAACAACTGAGAAAAGACGTAAACGTGGAGACTCGTAAACGATAAAGCGACAATTAGAAAAGTCAAAAACAACGATCAGAAAAGACTTATACACGATGATTCACCGATCTATCACGTAAGTAGACGATAAAACGGAAAGAAGAAAAGTTAAAAACAACGGAGAAAAGACGTAAACACGAAGACTCATAAACCTGCCATATAAATAAATGAAAAGATATCGCAACAGGAAAACAAGCAAAAACTATAAAAGCTCAAAAAAAGAAAGAATCTGGCAGTTAAGTGGAGGAAGAGATAAGAAGAGAAAGAGTTTTTGAAGAAGAGATTTAATTGAGAATTTTAAGAGAAAGAGTTTTTGAAGAAGAGATTTAATTGAGAATTTTAAGAGAAAGAGTTTTTGAAGAAGAGATTTAATTAAGAATTTTAAGAGAAAGAGTTTTAAAAAGATTTAAAAGAAGATTTTTATGAGAAAAGAGTTATAAGAGATTTAAAGAGGATTTTAAAGAAGAAAAAGAATTTTGTGGTAAGAAGAGTATTTTGAGGAATAAGAAGTTTAATAAGCAGTTGAATAAAAGAAGAAAAGAAGATTTTAATATTGATTGTTGGAGAATAACCAGAAGATTTAATTAAAGAAGAGATATTTGTAATAAAAGAAGATATAAAAGAAAGAGGAGTAATTGAAATAAAAAGTATTGAACACTGCAAGAAGCGTAAGAGAATATTATTTGTATTATATAAAAGTTATAAGAGTAAGAGTGCTACCATTACACATTAATAGAACATTTGTTGATTTTTATTATATTATAGAATATACTGAGGACGGCGATTATAAGTTTAGCCCTTTTAGATTAAACCTTGCCCATTCCTAACCAAACTATTCCCAAACCTAGCCCTTTCCTAACCAAGTACTTCCCAGACCACTAACCTCGTTCCCAACCTCCATATACCTAATCCAAACATAACACCTTAACACCAAACTCCCATTCCCCTTCGCCTTTACAGCAAAACAGAAAACATAATAATAATAATAATAATAATAATAATAGTTAAAATAAATAAAAAAAGCCACCCTCACAATACTATAATCTTACTATTCTATGACCAAAAGATAAAAAAAGAAAAAAGTATAGTAAGCAAAAACAGCTTTATTTTGTTATTACGTCATTAAAAAAGTCAAAGCATCAGGGGGAGCTGGTTTTTCATTTTCAGATTTGTAGTTTTTGACACTGATGCGATTAATGAAACTTACATTTTCAGGGGTTGCCTTTTGCTACTTCTAACTTTACCTCAAACTTGATCAGTCAATTCATTTCAGCTGTAAGATCTTCATTTCTGATCAACTCGTTCGTTTCTTGTTGATATTGGAGATGTAAGAGTCTATAATAATATGTACTAGAGGGATTCAAGCGCACTGTTTCCTTGATGATGGTTAGTTAAAGTGGGACAGCTGTGTGAAAAAGACTTTGCTCGTTACTTGGGCCTCGTAAATATTTTTAACAGTATATTTTTGTTTACAGAAATTATCCAACATCACCAAACCGTGGTGGAATTCCAGAGCTATACTAGCAATCCTGGCCTTCATTTTAACTCCTTCAACAAGGACAGTTCTGAACTGTTGCGTTGTTAGGGGTGTGTGGGGGGTGCGGGCCGCACCGGGTGACACCATTAAGAGGTGACACCGAAAAATAATAAAATGTTTAATTTATTTTACCAAATTGTTCTGAAATATACCAAAACCTAACGAATTCTAAAATCGAGTTCTAAAAATAATGAGCTCTAAAAATCTAAAGAAATAAACATTTATTTTAAATTAGTTTAAGTATTAATTAATTTAAATAAAACACATGGTTACACGTGGTTACACGTGGTTAATAATTACAACCAAAACTATATGCGGTTATAAATGATACAGGAATACTTTTTGTAATCTTTAATTAAAATGTTGAATCATACTTCAAGTTTATCTGATAATTTTTTTTTACATAATGTTAATTTTAACCGTATTCAAGGGGTGATACCACCGATGTTCGCCCTTGGTGTCACCCATGCTAGCTACGCTACTGGTTCTGAAGAGAGTATGTCGATTTATATCATATGGCTGGGTAGACCACTGCTTTACAGTCCAACTGTACAACGGAAACGACTTTAACAACTTGTACAAAAATGATTTTTAAGCTCTTTGAAAAATCACTGGAAGCAAGAGCCATTCATACTACAGATCCCCAGAAGTAATCATTGCGTAGAGTGCGCAATCAAAAAAATGGAGGAAATATATTCGTCACGCAAAAATAAAGAAAAATTGCACCTTCTATTCCTTCTATACAATAAGCAAGAGCAAGAGCAAGGTCAACGGTCTGAATTATTGTTCGATTGAAAATTTATTGTATTATATGACTATGATATTCTGAATACATTTGAATACTTAGTAGTACTTATGTCAAAATCAATTTTTCAATGGCGGGGTGAACTTTTTTTAAGAGATATGCAAATAATATTTCATTTCGTACTTTTTAGGTAAAAGTTCATCAAACTACAGCACAGGAGTATGAGGTTGAAAAAAAGTCATAACCCTATTATACACTTTTAGGAGACACCATCAAAACCCCCTTCAACCCAAACCCCATGAAGTACTCCTTCAAACTCCTCCTCCAGTCTCAGCAAATATTCTCATAGAGTTTTGGCATTCAGTAAAAGTTGGTATCCATGTCAGAGTATGGTTAAACATACTCTGTAGAGGAGTTAAAAGCAGATATTTCTGTTAGAACTACACCCTCAGGAAAACATTTCTGTCTTTCATTCATAATTTCATGAAGTCAAAGATAAATATCTGCATTCTGTAATTTGGATGAATTTCTGATAAATTGATATTGTTCATCGGAAATATCACTTTGAACTTAAAGCTTTAGGCATCTTCAATCTTCATTTTTATCGAAAAATTAACCTCTATGCTTTTAACTTTGCCAGCATTTTTCATGACAAAAACAAAATCTTTCTTGGTAGGATTTTCAGAGGCTTTTCTTATTAAAGCTAATGACAATGCTTCAGCAGGATGTTCAACCAAATCGGTAACCTTAAACAAGATAAACTTTTGGTTTTTGAGGTTTGAAATTTAAAATGATTTATTTGAGCAAGAGCTTTTGAATGTTGGCTTTTGAGTTAAGACAAATTACCTCTGTAATGCAAATGCAGTGTGAAAAATGTGTGAAAAATAATTAATATGAAATTTTACATTTGACTTTTTTAAAACGTGGTATAAAGGGTTAATTTCGGGCTTTTGATTTTTTTTCCTGTTTTAATGTATACCAATCAATGGGAAAATGTTAAAACTACCATGGAATCTGGTGGAATCTCTTGGTTTTTCAACCAAACTCATGGTTTCAACCAAAATCATGGTCAAGAAATCAATATGGAGTACTTTTTCTAAGATATCAGGAATGACAATTTAAAATCAAAATGCAGTGCCAAAAATATTGTTTATACTTACCAAATATCTTAACCCTAAGCCTTCAAATTAAATTTTGAACTGTTTTTACACGTATCAACTTTAAAATAGTGACACTAAAAGGAACATCTTATACGCGAGTTTCGCAATAAAAAATATATAATATATCTCAGAAAAAGGTGCAAAAACTTATGAATCCTTAAAAATTAACCAAAAAGCAATTAATTCCAGTTTTCTGGTGGTATTAGTTACATTATAAATCAATTTGTTTGTTCCTAACATTTTTTTTTGAGAGGTTTTTTGCCAGTTTTTTTAGATTTTGACTCACTGTGCATTATTGACCAGTGATAGTCCAGTGCCAAAAAATCAGATCATATAAAATAATCAATCAGGAATAAGTAAATTATATATTATTTAGACAGTTTAGTTTTTTGATTGTTTCTTAAAACAAAAGTTAAATGTTTGTCTCTGTTTTTTTATTCATAAATCTTTACCTGAGAATTTATATATTTATAATTTAAGTAAGCTAATAATTTCAGCTCAGTAGCATAGCTAAAAGTTTCGGACTCATAGGCAAGATCCCCTGAGGGGTCCCCTTAAGTTAAATTATTTTATAAAAAAAGTAAATTCAGTAAATATATTATAAATTCAGTAGCTTATTATTGTTACAGAAAAGAACACAGTATGAAAAACACTTACAAAGTACAAAATATTAAAAAACGTTTTTTCTAGCTTTTGCATTTGAAAAGTTATTCACAACTTCTTTAACATCCATTGTTGATGCTGTTTTATGCTCTTTGGCTGGTAATGCAAGATGATGTAGTCTGCTTTGAGTGGTTGCATTTCTATTGTAATCTTTAATTATTTTTAATTCATTAAAACTTTTTTCCACACTTGCAACCGTTACGGGCAATGTGAAAAATAAAAGAACTGTCATGTTAATTTCGGAAAAATCACTTTCAAATACACTATATTTGGTTGTCATTATTTCAGCTGGCTGTTTAATTGTCATTGTGTGGTTTAAATCTAATTTTAATATTGTGGTAAGTTGGACAAAATGATTTTGAATTTGCTGCAAAGTGTATCACAAGCTTTTACCATATTTTGTTGCGACATCGTTAATATATTCTTACGTTCAAGAAATGCAAAATAATGGTTGATAGTTCTCATTCCGGTGAATCGTTTAACGATTTGGACAATTATTTTGTAAAGTGTATAATAAAAAACATTTACCTTGAATATTTCTTCACTATTACTAAAACGATAATCATAATATAATTCCTACAGAAATGCTTAACGTTTAATGTTCAACGTCGTTTCGTCATTAGTTCCTAGGCTTTGAATTAGTTACTAGGCTTTGGTAGAGCGCGTTCTTCAAATGCACGCGGCCATTGGAAAAAGATCTTTTGAGCAAGTTAAAACTTTTTTCCTTTTGGAATTTAATTATTAGTTTAGATATATTACATAAAGAATCATCTTAATCAATCATATATCATATTATAATTGAAGTAAGTATATGAAATAGTTATATATACATTTTTATCAGATAAAGTAGAAAGGATTAAAACTTTTATTAGATAAAGTAGAAAGGATTTAAAGTAGAAAGGATTTTAATTTTTTAAATCGTTTAGATTTTGTTTGTTTTAGTTTTTCTTTTAGCAGTTTTATTTTTATTATTTTATATTTTAGAAGGAAAATAGGGGTATGGATGTTATTTAAAGTTATACTATTGCTGTTTCCATAAAATTGTTATTTTTACTTTGAAATTTCTGTGATGCTATCAACTATTTTTATTCTTTTTTAGAAATTTTAGAAAAAAAAAATTAAAATTTTGTGCCAACACTGACAATGCATGTGACATGTTATTGTATGTAAAGGTTAAATGTTGTTATGAAGATTACAGTTCTTATGAGAAAAAAAAAAGAAGGTAAAGTGAATTGTTTGTAAATATATATTTTGTAACTTTTTAAATTTTCTTGCATCATTTTTAGAATTTTTGTTTGGACACGTTTATTGTTTGCATATATGCTTTTTTGATATGTATGTGTATGTGGTAATAAGTGCTTTATAGTTGTTTTATCAATGTGTTTTTATATTAATATAAAGTGTTTTTTTACTGTTTGTGTATGTGTTAATATGTGTTACAAATTGTTTTAAAAATGTGTTTAAATATGTATATAAGGTATTTATTTATTTTAGTATTAGTATATATTTAACCTTATATACATATTTAAACACATTTATTGTGCTTATAGTTTGTACATATGTTTATATTATGTTCTTTCTGTGTTTTTAAAGTGCTGTGACTTGGTAAACATCTACCTGAAAATCAATTAATGTATTTTAGAGAAGGAGCAGAACATATGGCTTTAGATTGTGCAGCTCAGCATGATATGCACCTAATGGCATGGTTTAAGTTAAATACTGAAAATGAAAGAGCATATTGCTATTCGTATGTAGACATTCCTTATCACTTTATATTTGGTGATAAACATTGTAAATGGAAGGTTAGATAAAGGGGTGGTAATAAGGTGATAGTAAGAATGTATAAAGTTAATCCAACTGGAGAATAGTTTTTTCTTAGACTGTTACTTTTGCAAGCAAAAGGAGCAACATCTTGGGAGGATGTGCATACTGTTAATGGTATTGTCCTTGAAACGTTTTGTGTAGCATGTGATTTGAAAGGTCTGTTGCAAGATGACACTGAATGGCAGAATACTCTTTCTGAGGCGGTTTTAAGACATGCCAAAGAAAATTAGACAGTTGTTTTCAATTATTTAGATCTTTTGTGAACCTGACAATCCTTTACATCTCTGGAATACATACAAATTTTTTATGATGGAAGATTTCATTCACCACTCAGTCCCACTTCTAATAGCTGAACAAGCTACTCTTCATCAAATTGAAAAGATTATTAATCAAATGTGTTATATAAAACCATATTTGTTTATAGTTGTATATATGTTTAAATTATGTTGTTTCCATGTTTTCAAAGTGGTGTGATTTGGCATTATGTTGAGCAAGATTGATAACCTTGCCAGCCAAGCGATGTACTTATAGCAGAGTTGTGACTTGGCAGCATTTAGTGCCAGGCGGAGTTACTGCTTTGGAGCTAGGTTGTGTTGTGTAGCCTTTTTTAATTATTCTCAAAACACATAATAATGTCTGTTAATGTTTAGCGTAATGTGTATGAGAGTATGCAACCTTGATCTTTAAATCCAGGGTGTTTTCATGTCCTAAATTTGAAGTAATTGAATAACTAATATTGAACATAAAAACAAATATACTTTTATGTATTTATATGTTTAGTAAAAAGATAAATATAGTTAACTTTAAATTGGTTTTCTAATTTTGCCTTTCATATTTTAATTTGGTTTGTTATCTTCACTGGATTTTAGGATCAAGGATGTAAATATTCTATTGTTATGTGTTATTGTTGTGATGTTTTGTGTTGGTATTCATTTTTAACAATAGACACTTTCATGTTGGTGACTATTGTAAAAAATGAATAATAGGTTGTTTCATTATTGGAACTTACTGCTTTTATTTATTTACTGAAAGCCAAGACAACATGGTAAAAATGCAATTTATATCTTAAATTGGTTTTTTTTTTATATACATATATAGTATTGTTAATCCTTTTGTACTTCGAAACAGATTTTATTGTTACATTTTCGATAAATGTTTATATTAACTGCCATGTCAAAATGGGTTACTATAAATAGGTACATCGATTTTCAGTTTTTATGCGGTGTTTTATTTTTTTTTTTTTTGTTGTTGTTGTAATTATAGTATCATAATTCCTTTTTTTTTTCTTTAGGATTTACGATTGACGCATTTATACGATTTATAAAAAGAAACCTGATTACCTTTTATTGTAAATTTTGGTCAGTTAAAATGATATAAATGTATGCAATTACTTAAATTTTTTTTAAAGTTTTCTCTATTTTAAGCCTAATAATTTGCTGTACGTAATTTGGTGGTTAATATTGTAGTTTAGCGCATTTTTCAAATATGGAGTTACTTAAATTTTATAAGGTTTTTAACTAATTAATTAGCTTAGTTTGCATTTGCAACACTTTTGAGGAAAGAAAAAATTCTTATATGTTAAATTCTTATAAATATTAAAAAGAAAAAATTCTTATACACGTAAATCATTGTTTTACATTTCGGTATTCTGGTAAAAGGTCTTCATTAAAAACTTGACTACTCTTAATAAAAATATTCTCCTGACCACCATTAAGGTAAAACGGCAAAAACGGGGAAGGGAGGTCATTTATTTGTGTCAAAATATTGAAGAGAACTTAACGTTTTAAAGACAGTTTCCTTTTTTAAAGAAACATGTATCAAGGGGATACCAAAAAGTTAATAATTCATGTATAATTAACGTTCGCTTTATATTTATCTTATAAATTAAACTTCATGTTATAAAAAATATCACAAGAATTTAGCTTCACTTTTTCGTCAATTTAAAGCATTATGAAGTGTTATTATTTTGAGTCAGTAACTAAAAACGTATTGCGTTGAACTTGGTAATATCGAGGAAAATGGTTCTGCCTAACACTGGTAAATTGTAACAATGGTAAATTACTCAATATTAAATAATTGGTAAATTATTTTACCTCCGCATACTTTTTATTTTAACTTTACAGATGGTTTAATTTTTTAAATTTGAAGGCGTTTTTCTAAAAGGGTATTAGTTATGGTTTCGCAACTTTAAATTGTGGAATACAGCCACTATAAATTAACAGACCGACCATAACCCGTTTTACGGGTTGCTTATTGCTAGTTGATGATAATTCATGAAAATGACGTTTTACAAATCTTCGTCGTTTACACGTAAACGCGGATCAACTTTCCACAAGTTTGCTAGCACTTTAGCTTCCATTTTAAATTATTCATGAGTCTCGAGACATTTTTAGTTTAATATTTAAATTTTCGAATGCAGAAACTGCCGTACTTAAATCCACATTTTTTTTTTTGTAAAATTTTAGATACATAATTGATTTCAGTCATGATTTTGAATAAAAATACAGTAATAAATACAAACTCAAAATTTTCGATTTGTTTTTTAATATTGGCTGCTTCATTTCTTTTATCCACCTTATTTGATTGCAGTACTATTTATGTAACTGCTTTTAAAACTTCAACGAAACGAACTTTAAAAGCTGCTATTTGGGCCCTTTTTCGACGGGCCCTTAGGCTGTGCCTACTCTTGCTATAAGGGTAGCTACGCGCCTGCTTCAGCTTATATATAATATTGGACAATTATACTAAATAATAGAATATGAAATAACATAAAATTAACCTAAATAGTTTTATGATGGCTTTTATGAAATTTATTGTATAATTTTTTCTGTAATATTTTGTTCCAGTGGTTGAAGATCACCAGCAACAGTCAACATCAAAGGTGGAACTTAATGTAGTTACATCAGCATTGACCATATCATTTAAAAACAACTCTTTATTGTTGCCAACTGGTAACACTGAACCAAAATACATTCAGTTGAATACAGATGAGTGTTGATAGAACCCAAATAGAGTTAAACGATGTGCCAAAAACAGTATCACCTGAGAATATTCGACCTTATCCTATTGCTTGCAGAGTTACAAATAGTGCTAGCCGTAAGCGAAAATTCAAGCGAGAAACAAGTTCGCCTTTTAAAGGTGCAGTTCAATTAGCTGCACTCGAAAAACAAGAAAAATTGGTAAAGCAAAAAATAAAGAAAGTTGTTAAAGAAAAGAAGAATCAGTCTAAAAAAACAGTAGCTGTAACTGAAAATAGAAAGAAGAACGACAAAGCCAAAAAAAGAGCGATATTAGGTTTTTTAGTCGTATATAAATATATAATTTTATTTTCTTAAAAATTACATTTCTATTTACATTGCTTACTTTATTAACTAGAACTTACGATACAGGCTATTTTCAATTTTATGAGGTTTTTTTGATGCATTAGTAACGCTTAATAGTTTTAAACCACTTCTTGATAAAGTTTTACTTATTGGAACAGTTATTAACAAAGATATAAGTGCTTTTCAAAACGTTCATCATCTTGCCCCTGGTTCCCCTATCATATTTATCTTTTACATATTTATATTTGTAACTATTTCTTACTTAAGTTACTAAACATTTTTTCTTGTTTCTTACTTCAAACTCTTCGATATCACAAAAAATATTTCCACGGTAATTGATCTTCACATCAAAGATCGAACCACGAAGCCATTTACAAATGTCGCTGATGAAGTTCGTGTTTTTGTGAAGGTCAAGAACCAATTTTTCAGCGAGTCGAATCCACGGAAGGACATAACCTTCGAACTCGTTCTTTGATACGAAAGTATCCTTGATGTCTATCTGCAAATATTTTATCAATTTCATCTCATGTTGCGGTGTCCACCCATCGATCTTCACTGGATGCTTTAACAAGACACTATGAACGTTGGTCGAACATAAAATGATAAAATTTTGGTCATCCTCAGATAAAATCTTTTTATTAACATATAATTGAAACAACTTGCATCCTGCCTCAAAATATTTCTCCATGAAATATTTCTCATGTGACACTTCGTGAGCAGTTTTTCCATCGCGTATATCAATCCACCACTCTCGTTCATCGATTGATCTTTTTAAATCCTCGGTCATCGATGCCTGCATTTCAAAGAAGCATTCCATGAACATCTTTCGAGCATTTGCATCATCGTATTTTGAATCTGAAAAAGAAGAATAACAAATTATTAATATTATTATCAGCATTTATTTATTTGCAACAACAATTAATCGTTCTCTTCGCTCTAATTATGATACGCTTCATACATTCTCAGTTCTCCTAAGAATCTTAACAATATTCTGTAATATTCTCAGTTCTTCTAAGAATATATAGAGCGTCTCATGACAATTCTTAGAAATAAAAACGTGATTGAAAATTTTGTACTTTTTTTAATAGAAACTTTCAAACAGACAGAAAATACTTGTTTTTGCTAAAATCGAGAAACATTGGCATTAGAGGAGATCGGGGCTACTTGGCTACAGTTTTTGAGCTACGTGCATTTCTGGGTGAACTTTTTTTAAAAATATCAAACTGCAGTTCAAAAGAATATGAACTTGGCAAGCATGTTCAAGTGTCAAACATTGTTAAAAAAAATTAATGGTGACCTAAAAGGGCCTCCAAGAAAGAAAAAAAAAGTGCCAACTTACCCCGGCCTGGGAAAAGTTTCCTATACTCTCAGGGTAAGTTGGCATACCACATAAAAAGAGGCCAGTTTAGCAACGTTAAGCATTTATTTCATGTGCATCCTTTTTATGAAAATTATTGATAATTTTTATCCCACAGTATTTTTTGAACATAACTTTTATTGCCCTTAAGTCAATCGAATAGACTTTCCTTCTATAAAAATAGCATCAACAGCATTTTTTTGTAACATTTTTAGAATCACAGGCCTGTATACTTTTCTTTTATAATTCCTCATGTCTGTTGATCTGTAATGTTATATAACTTAAGTGAATTTAAGACTAATGGGAAAAGTTGTTAGTTGGCACATGTTGCCAATTAGCCTTGGGATCATTGTGGCAACTTCTTCCCGTGTTTTTACAAAAAATAGATCATTTTTAGCTGGAAATGCTTAATTGTATTTTACAACTGAGAGAAGAAAAGTAGTCGAATTCATCAATTATTTTAAACTTGTTGCGAGTGAACGAATTGCAAAAATTTTATCGAAAATAAAAATTTACATAAACAAATTCAAACAACAAATATTATTAATTCTTACAACTAAGTGGCTCAAAAGGTTTTCGAATCAAAGCTAAAAAAAAGAATAAGAAATTCTATTATAGAAAAAACTTCTTGCTTAATGAGGAAAGAAAGAAGCGAGAGGAGAAACAAATTTAAATCATTTACCCTTTATATACATACATACATACATACATACATACATACATACATACATACATACATACATACATACATACATACATACATACATACATACATACATATATACATACATACATTTATATATATATATATATATATATATATATATATATATATATATATATATATATATATATATATATATATATATATATATATATATATATATATATAAATTTTAGTCTCTTCTCGATTTTAAATATTACAAGTTTTTGGTGGCAATTTTTTTGTTGCTATTTTTTTTCAGTGGATTGATATTTTTAATTTAAAAAAGAGACAGTCAACATATTAAAAAGAATTCTTTCACTTACAAAGCACAGCATCAAGCAATAAAGTTCTTCCTTCATCTGGAAAAGATAAAAAGTTTCTCTTTAAATTACAACTCAAATGATGTTTTCAAAAACAAAAAAAAAAGAATTAGAATCTAATTCGAAATTTCTTTCATTCTTTTCATGAGCTTACCAAGCATAGAGTTATTTTCCTTCTTTGAAGTTTTCAAGTTAGCAAGCAATCTCAAAAAAGCTCCTCCATTTTCTTTTTTCAGTCCACAGATCATTGGTAAGCAGCTTCGCAAACTTTTATTACTGATAATCTCCTCAGGACTTAAATTATAGCGCGCATATATTGAAGCACAAAACTCCATCAAAGTCAGGTGAACAAATTGATATTGAAAACCAAGCTGTGATTCAACTTTTTCAATGAAACCCAAATCACCATTTGCAGTTTTATAATTGTCTTTGAAATAAACTTCCATCTCCTTTTGGGAAAAAACAACCTTATTTTCATTAAAAAAATGCCAAGCAACTTTACAAACATTTAAAATGTATTGCTTGCTACTCTCCTTTTCCATCAACTTATAAACAGGTTCATTGTTTCTGTTTATATGCTTTTGCAAAAAGTATAGAAATATGCAACAATACAACTCTGTTGTACTGAAGAATGATAAAGAACCCCTGAGCATAGATGAACCAATAACTGTACACATTGCTGATAAGTAAAAAGGGACAGATGCCATTGCTTTAGCAATCTGAGATGACTTTAGAAATTGTTTTATAGCTTCTTTTGCATTTTCAACTCTTTCTACATACTCATTTATTCCAAGGTCATTAAAACCCATTATTTGAATGACTAACTTCTCCCTACATTCTGTCATTTTATTTTTATATTGTAATATAGCTCCAACTCTTCCAGCAACAACACATTTGTATTTGTGAAAGTCCAAAATATCTGCTAACACATTAACTATGGAATGACTGCTTGGAATTAGGGGACTATGATTTATTAATTCATCCAAATAAGCAAACTCATCCAACCCATCAATCACAAATAAAATTGAAAAGTCTTCACAAACATTGCATTTTATAAAAACATTTTTGTAGAAAACTTTTAGCAACTGGTTTATGCTAGTAATATTTTGATATTGATTTAACTTTCTACATTCAAGATAAAAAACAAAATCAAGTTTTTTCCATAAGGTATTACTGGCCCAGTCAAGTAAGCATTTTCTGAGCAAACAAGTTTTTCCAATTCCAGCAATACCAGATATCAAGAGTAAAGGTAGTTCTTTTGAGAATACTTCATAAAACTCAATTGGTTTATAAGTCGTTTGTCTGTGAAGAAACAAGTTTCGCTCAGCAATATTTACAATATCACTCTCTGCTTCATTTGCATCAACTACTGTTAATTCTACAAACTTGTTTAAAAGATCAACATTACCAGGACTTATTAAATTGTGCTCAAGTTGATCCATTTTTCCATAAGTGGTTTGATAAAATCTCTTCAGTGCTCCACATATCTCTAAAAGAACATGAATAATATAAAATTGATCCATTTTTCTATAAGTTGTTCGATAAAACTTCAGTACTCTACGCATTTCTGAAAGAACATGAATATAAAAAAAATAATTGGTATGAGTTTATAATAAAAAAGGTAATGTCCAAATTTTTAAAAAACTTATGGTGGATTTCTAATAAAATCGGATATTAAATGATACAAAATTAACAGCATTTTTTCACATGATGGGTTTTCATTTAAATCAAATGGTTTTGTTTTAAAAAAAGTAATCAGAAACTTTTTCAGATCAATTGAAAGGTATGCCAAGTTTAAATGACGTCAAATGAAAGATTTAAATTTTATAAAATCTATTTTAAATATAGAATAATGTAAATGCTGCAACTTTAAACAGCATTGTTTTAATGATAACAATTATTCTTTATAATGATACAACAGTTTATACTCATATTCAATAATATTAATAATAACAAGAATAGTGATAATAAAAATAATAATAAAAAGAATAAAAATAGCAAATAACAATTATAATAATAGAGAGTTGATAAATATTAAAAATATTTAAAATTATCTTGCAAAATCTTGTCAATTATTATCATCTTTTATATCACTTGTATAATCTCGGCAAATAAAATATAAAAAAATTATTCTTATATTTATATACATATACATATATATACATGTATATATAGATCTGATAAGGTTTTTCTCAAGATGCAAGTGTGCTTATTCCACAAGTTCAATTTGCTCCATCATGGCGATAAACAAAATCTAAGGTCATATTTTCAATAGGTATTTGCAATATACTGATTATAGGTATAGTAGGTATTTAAAATACCAATTAATCTATCACCCTACTTTGGAGCCATACTTGATGTTTGTGGAATTTTATATTTGATTAAGAAAAACTTTAGGATTTTTAACCAGTCAAATCAATAATGTTCATAAAAGTCAATTTAACTTTACTACTCAATTTTAATGCAGTCATACATTTAGAAATGCAATCTAAAGCCTTAGTGATGCATTGCAATTAACACTTCAGGCAATTAAAACGTGTGTGCATTCAGCATCAAAATGCTTAGCTCATTATTGATGGAACTATATGCAGTAAAAGTTATAAAAGAATCTATGATTTTAATTGTTTGTTCCCTTGAAGAATTGAAAGGCTACTTAGCTCGAGAGTTCATACGCAAGGAGATTAAAAGGAAAATGTGGTATTCAAGTAATTGCAGAGTACTGACCATACAACACTAGTACACATTGCCACTCAATAAGCTTATTGACTTTTTGTACAACAGATCTGAAAACGTTTCCACACACTCGGGTGATTTAAGGCATGTCTGGCTTTTATGAGTGTTCGGTTGCACCACTAAACATTTCTTTTGAGCATAACTTTATTTGGCAAACAATTCACTAAAATGAACGTTACCAGGCAAAAGTTGTTAAAAATTAAAATATTAATTTTTTACAACATTATGGGTTATGACGGATTTTGTCTTTTCTGAAAAAGGAGAATATCTTTAAAAATAAACAAAATGATCTCTAAACGCAACTTTTTCAGTAATGTTCAGTCTAGTACACTTCGATAATTGTTATTATCCACTTGCACAACTTGTGATTTGTGGTACGATTAAAAAATCCAACGTTTTTTATAAACTTCCGGCGTCGCCCCTTACACAACTAAAAGGAGCGAACATCGTTAGCGGCACTTTGAGCAATAAAGTCGATAAGCGTCTTTAAGATTTTTTTTGTCAGATGAAAACATGTGATCAAATTTACATATTATTTGACATTAAATTTAAGACTTTTAAATATTTTGTAACTGTTTCAAGCAAAACAAAAATCATCTTCTAGCTTGAAAGTTTTACATGAAAATATGTGAAGCCAGTTGTCTTGTTGCTATGTTTATCTTTTTGTTTTTACTTGAAAATGAATTTAATGTTTCACTTAATCTTTTCTAATTCTTATAATTCATTTTCTGTGTAATATACTTGATATATATTGCAGGTGTATACATACATACATACATGCATACATGCATACATGCATACATGCATACATGCATACATGCATACATGCATACATGCATACATGCATACATGCATACATGCATACATACATACATACATACATACATACATTTTTGTTAAAAAAAAATGATGCGTTGTTAAGGACAATATTTTTTGATAATATTGTAAAAATAAGACATATCTACCAGATAAAAACTTCAGTTATTTTTTAATCCATGAACAAAAATCTTTAAGGATCTCAAATTTTATGAAGAACTTCAAGGCCATTCTCAAGATATTTGAGATAAAAGTTACGATATCTTAAGAACCGTTATGTCTTTTCCTTTCATATTTTCACATACAACATAAAAACCAACAATTTTTAATCATTATTAAAGTAATATAAAGCAACATAATTTAATCATTATTAAAAATAATTAAAAAATCAATTATTTCAAGGTGTCAGAATGTCAAAAAACCATTTTTTAAAAAAATCATTTGACATGGAGAAACAACTTTCTTGATTGTAATCATTTTAATCAGCATCATTTTAAGCAGCACCAATCAAATTATTTTCATATATATTTGGAATATAGGCCAGCTTTCACAAGCAGAACAAATTTTCATGGGATATGAAGAAAGTTCAAACAATATTTAACATGATAGTTTCAGATGAGAATAAACATTTTAAATTACAAACTTTAGACAAGCAATCAGGTAATCATACCACCATTTTGGAATCTGATAAAAATTCTGATAGTAGGCTTTGTTACTAGCACACAAAGATTTTCTCCATCTTTCACTCATTTCTACTTCAAGAAACACTGGAAGATTTTTGGTTCTTGAAATATTGAAAATCAACAATGAAAAGTTTATTGGACAATATGTTAAATAACCTAAGGTGTTACAGTGCTTTGAAGAAAAACTAACGAATGACACTGAAAATTAGGGAGGATATCAAAAAAGAAGCTTTCTTTAAAATGGTGAAAACTAATCTTCTCAAAGTTTAGAATTTTTAGATGGACTAATATTCTTTTGATCATTGATGGGAAATTTTTTAGATTAATTAGAAATTTCTTCTATTCAATGCTATGCTTTAAACCTATTTTTGTCCTATTTGTCATGTCATGTGCTATAGCATTTTACCACTTCATGGTCGGGTTAGGAAAAAGTTAATAAATATTGAAAAGTATCTTGCAAAATCTTGTCAATTATTGTTAATTATTAAACAACTATTATTTTTTATATAACTTGTGTAATCTTGGCAATTAAAACATAGAAAATTATTCATATTAATATTTAACTAGTTCCTATGCTTAGAACTTTGGTTGGCATGGATTCTATGTAAGAAAATTTATTCTGCGCCATTGATATTTTACATAGAACATCCCCATCTTTGGTGCCGCTAATTATTGCCGAATAACTTCTACACAGCTTACAACAACTTACCTGCTTTGTCTTCAATGGATGGCTTCAGGAGGATTTCTGTCTCAAATGATTTATCTAATAAATATATCATCAAAAGAATGAGCAAAACACTTAAACATTCAATACTTTATTTGTGTAAAAAAAGGTTCAGAAAAAATCAACATTTTAAGAAAGATCAACATTTTAAGAAAGAAATCACAGAAATTTCAGATTTATTTTCAGAAATCAAAAGATCAACATTTTAAGAAAGAAATCACAGAAATTTCAGATTTATAAAAAGAAATAGAAAAGGTTTTACAACAAATTATTTTATTTTAAATATATTAAAAAAACAAGTTTATACTTAAGAATTTTTCCATCACTGTTATCAGATCTAATCTATTGATCTTGTGTATTGCTTTTGCTAAGGCATCAAATGTAGGAAACTTTTGTTGGTTTTTCCATGCCCATAACATTCTGTGTGCTTTCTCCTTCAAATCATCATATTCAAGATCTATGACATCAAGTTCATGATCTTTGACTGATAAAAAGCGTCCTAAAGCCATCCAGTCTTCCTTAACCATCAGTCCTAATTGCAACAGTAGCTCTGAATTATCAACATCACTCATTTTTTCTTGATCTTTTAACACAATTTTTTCCTAAACAAGAAACAACTTCATAAATGTTCTTTTAACTTTTCCAAAACCAGTTGTTGGAATTTTTAGTTTTGAAGTAAAAATTATAATCAAAATAATATAAAAAGTATATAAGAAAGTCTCAAAGTGAAAGCAAGTTTTGCTTTCCACTTTACCAGATACCAGAACATAAAAAAAAGAAATTTAAAGTTTTTAATTGTATATATCAATTTTAGTTTTGTATTAAAAAGTTAGAGGTTGGAGGAAGACAAGGGGGTCCATTAATGTCTTTTGTACACAGCCAAAATGAGTTTTTTAAGTTTCCTACAACTGCATGTTTGTAAACCATTCAACCATAAACTTAGTGATTTAATTGTGAATTATTTTGAAAATGAACCAATTAATGATAGCTTTTTTTTTAATCATTTTTTCAACTAGTCTCTATAAGTCTCTATAAATTTACAACGAACAATTAAAATGCAACACCTAGAAATCAGGAGAAATTCGAGAGAAAACTTTTTTGTTGATTTAAATCAGTATTATTGTGACTAAAAAATTCAATTGTTGGTTGTAAGTGTGTTGCATCATCAAATATTTGTGGTATAGACTGAAAAAACAAAAAAAACAAAAAAAATGAAACAGTGCAATCTAATGTTTTATTATCTCTTTTTACCGTGCAAATATTCAAGTATATAATCAAAATAAATTGAATGTTTATATCTTAAAACTCTTTAATTTTAAATTATTTCAATGCTTGTTGCTCTAGAATTTTTTCAAAAGTCTTTTCAAATTTATGTATGGCTTATTGTTCTAGAATCTTTAAGAAGTCTTTTTAATTTTACATATTCTTATCGGATTTAGGTTTGAATAGGTGCAAATGATTTATAAGGCTTATATGCAACAACACATTATTGTTAAAAAAAAGTAATTAATTTGTTGACATAAAATTAGAAAATAGATAATTTATATGTTTGGATTTTTTTAGATTTTTTAGATTTATGTGATGAACTTAATTTTGAGGTACTAAATTGCAAAAAAAAAAAAGACTTGGTTGGAATATGGGGTGTGTTTCTCACAAAGATCCAGGTCTCACCAATACATACCAAAATCAATATAGCTACAAAGTTACTATAGAAAAGTATTTAAAACAGTCAGCAACATTGCTTTACATAAGAAGCTGTTTTAAACCATATTGAGCATATATGCTTTGGAGGGAAAATATCAAAGAATGTTGTTTTTCCAGAAGAACTTGACATTAGACCTTTCATGTCAGTAGCTCAGTTACTGTTTTTATTTAAAATTTTTGAAACCCTGTAGTGTTTATTTTAAGGAATCATTTTAACACTCGACTTAAGATCTTCTAAATACTTTCATTAATATTGAGAACTCATTTTTTAAAAATCAAACTGATCTTTACATCATTTTTGAATTGGTTTTAAGATAGTTTATGGCTTTTTAAATGCAAAATTTAGCACAATTTATCATACCTTAAAAATACTACTACACTAGTACTATGGGGGGGGGGGGGGGAGAACTGACATAACATCTGACACAAATCCATTACTTTTTGCACAAGTTTTTAAAAAGTCTTTAAAATATAAGTGACTGGGAAAAAGGTGCTTTTTAGAATGCTTTAAAAATCTAATAAAGCTTACTTAAGACTCATACAAAATTGTTGTATAAACCTAAAGACCATACAAAATAATATTTCATAAAGAGAAGGATTTAAATAATAAGTAAAACAAGTAAATACATGATAAGTCATATTTCCATCATTGAAGTTTCATTTTAAGCAATGAAGGTCAATGAAGGAAATGACAGTATTTAAGTTAAAGAAAATGTATAAAGATATACATGTCTAAATATACAAAATATGTGTAAATATATGAAAACATAAATTATTTGAATAGAAAAAAATAAATAAAATAAAAGTAACAATAAAATAGAAAAAAATAAGTAAATAAAAATGTTTGGGGAGCTTAGTGAATTTAATAATCCTATACCAATCAGATCTAAATCAGTTAATGAAAAGGCTTGACCTTTGGGGTTTTCTACTCTGCATTGTTGGTTCAGATCTGTTGAGAATATTTAATACTATTGCGGAATATGGTCTAACTCCCCTTATTACCCCTTCGCTTAAAAAAAAAAAATAAGTATAAAGCACCAGATATGTTTTAAAGTATGACATAGTATAAAGAATATTATAATAAATATAACTGTAAATATATGAAATATACCTTATCTTCATCAGTGGCTCCTGTACATGGCGCAGGTTCTGACAAATTTTGATCTATTATAGAAACAGCTGTTTTACCACTTTTCAAATCAGCATCAGCTACAAATGGTTCATCTATAAATAGCATGCATGCCATATACAGTTGAACAATATATATACTCAAGGATTACAGTAATAATTGTGATACTATAATAATAACACAGTGATATCTCATACTCTAATTTATATTTAAAAAGGTTAATGATTTTTAATTATTATGAGATGATAGATAAGAGATATAATCATTAGAGATATAGAAAACAAAATGATATAGTAAAAAATATTTATGTTTGTGAATGTATTTATTGTTTAATATAAGTCTTATATTTACATGTGAAGGAGATTCTGGCCATATAATATACATTGATGCAGTGGTACATTCAAATACATTTTTACAAATAATAGCGTGTTGAATGTTTACATTTAGTTCATGGTTTTGGAAGCAAAATCATGGCTTTTGCAAATCCAAATTTGTGAAAGAGTAATAAAATTTCTATAAGATTGAAAGACTTGTTATAAAATTTCTTCATTATTATCCATAAGTAAAATCAACTGTAAACATAAAAAAAATTAGTGTAAAATCAGCTATGAAGAGCAATACAATAAAACACAACTAAAGGATGAAAACCTAGCTAATGCTAGTTGTAGTACTGTGGTACAAAGACTACATGAGTGACTTTTTGGTCATATAGGTAATTTAAAGCCATTATCTAGTAAAAAGAACTTGTCAATCTAATAGTCAAGATCATCAGAAATATGAACACTGCTATTTACAAGGTCATTTTAGCAAACAATTTGCAGAAGAAACATTTGTTGAAGAATCAATGCTCAAGTTTTGAGCTGGGGACCTAAATAATTTTAACCCAATAAAACACTGATGGAAATGCTTAATTGTCAACTTCAAAAGCTTAGATACTTAAATAGAGCCGCATTATTCAGATTACTGAAGAAAGAAACGGATAAAAACTTCATTTCAAAAATTTTTTTATTCAAAATGTGAAAAATATACTTTTACTCATTTGAATATTATTTTTAATATATTTATCTATTAATAATAATAATAGGCCTTTTTCTGTTTTTTTTTTTTAATTGATAATTTTTAAATCTAAAGGTATTATAAAAGTTATAATAATATTCCATTGTTTTGAAGCTGTTATAGTCCCTTTTTTTAAATGATAGTTTTAAAGTTTTTCATTGAAGTACTAGTATTAATAAACTTTAGGGATTTCAGCATTCTTTGACAATCTATTTCATCATTGTTCCATAAAACATATGCATCAAAGTGTATTAGCTTAACTTCACTAACATTTTTCATATAATTACTAATTATACAATTTGAAAGCAAGCAATTATAGACTTTAGTCTATAAAGCTTTGATGTAAGTTCAATGTATCTTTGTATTGCAGTGTTTAACCTTTTTAATCTTTCTTGCAATCATTCATTATAAACCTTATCTAATTTGATTCTACAACTTATTCAACTCTAAAAGAAAACTATTTTTAGAAGTTATTTTTAGAAAAAAAAAAAAAAAATTTAATTGTTAATGTATCTTTGAATTGCAGTGTTTAAACTATGTGCTTTTAATTTACACTCTAACTATGGCTATTTGTGGTTGTAGAAACTCTCTCACAACAGTTTTGTTTTACATGTGGTGACTTTGAAGTTAAAAAAAAATTACAGGACCATTACTGGGTTTGTGAAAAAATTATATGTTGAATATTATAACGTAGAAATTGGTAATCAAAACAAATGTTGGGTCCCTCACAAAATGTTATGCTTGTGTAAAAATCTAAGAAAATGGTATACAAAAAGCAAAGAAAGCTTTTAAAGTAGTACCCATGGTTTGGAGAGAGGGAAAAAGTCATTCAAATGATTTTTATTTTTGCAGAGTTGATGTTTCTGAATATAACTTCAAAAACAAGAAAGTAATTGTCAAGACCTTACTTCAGTCAATCAGCTGCTAAAGCATGAACTAGGACTTCCTGTCCCTGAGCCACCTCAGTCTTTTGATGACAAGTTACACTCCAGCTCAGAATTTAGTGAGAGATTTGGGTTTGTCTAAGTAAAAAGCAAAGCTTGCTGGTTTTAGACTGAAAAAAAAAATATTTATTGAATCTGGAGCATCTATTAATGATAATAGAACAAAAGAGCAACAGTTTGCTCAGTTTTTTAAGCAGTAAGAGAATTTGGTTTGCTGCCATTATATTGACAGTCTAACAAATTTTGCATTAAGCATAAAATGGAATATTGGAGGTTTTTTATAGACTCATCAAAAACTAGTTCCAAAGGTGTTCTGTCACACAATAGAAATATGTATGCTTCAATGTCTAATGCTCATTCAGTCCTTATGAAGCAAATTTATGAAAGTCTTAAAATAATTTTACAAAAAATTAACTATAGTGCTTGATACTGGACGCTGTGTGAAAATTTAAAAGTGGTCTCCATACTCCTTGGTCAACAAAAGAGATTTACAAAGTTTCTATGGTTTACTTAGAATGACAGTGAGGACAGCAGAGCAACGGATCAAACTGGGTCCAAAATACAATGGCTTGTAAGCAAAATGTTGACACCTGGCAAGAAGCACATTTTGCATAGCACTTTAATAGACCCAAATAAAATTCTTTTACACCCCCCACTAAATATAAAGTTAAATTAATGAAACAATTTGTAAAGGACTTGCCTAAAGATAGTGATTGGTTTCAATATTTGTGTAAAAAATTTCCTAATTATCAGAAACTAAACTACAAGAATGGATTTTTGTTGGGATGTTCTACTTCAGTTTTGAAGCAGCAATAAGTACAACAGAAAAGGAGGAAAAAACTATACCAGAAACTTTACAGAAAAAAAAAGAAATGTTAAAATATGTTAATAATTTTATTGCTTGAATATTCACCAATATATTCAAGCAATAAAATTCCAAATGTATAGCCTAGAATATAATAGCCTAGAATATAATATTGAATATTCACCAATATATTCAAGCAATAAAATTCCAAATGTATAGCCTAGAACATTCAGATATCTTTTGATTTTTTGTATAAATGATCTTATTACAAATAAATACATCTCTTCAGACTGAAAAAAGATACAATAATAGATACTGAATCCCAACTAATTACACACTTTTCTTTCTGTTTGACTTCATAACTTGTTTTAATGCTAAAAAATCCACTTAATCAAATTAATTACATTTAATTAAACTAAATTAAATTATATATTTAACATAAATCTCCTGTTCTACTTAATGATGAAAAAAAGAAAAAGTATGCTGCCTCTATTTATAAGCATGTTTTAGGCTTATTATTTTTTTTTTTAATTGTGCTCAAAATAACTATTTGAATCAACTTGCTTTTAAGGTACTAAAAAACTTTTTTCCTTTATTCATCTGTTTTGCTTACAAGTTGTAAAATAAGCAGCTATTATTTCTCAGCCTCATAATTTTTGATCCCCAATAACTAGGCTTTGTTGTAAAAACATATTTTCAAAGAAAACATAACTGCAAAATTTAAAATTATTTAAAAATAATTAAAGCCAAAGTGATCAGAGGGGTATGTTTTCAAAATAATTTAATGTTTAATAAGAAAGATTTGATTTTTATTTACATGATTTAAATAACCTAAACTCAGAGAGTATGTATCTTCCTTTTTAGTGAGTATCATTATATTATGCATAATTTCTCGTAAATGAATGTTACTCAAGTTTCAATATCAATATGAAAGAGATCAAAAATGACAGTTGATGACTTTAGAGTACAAATTGAGGAGTGTTGCACATAGACTATAAATCAAGGAGTTTTTATCATAGATGTTCCTTTTAGAATGAATTTCTTGCATTCTATTGATTTAAATTTTCATGAAGCAGCAAATTATCGTAATTCTCTGAGTACGTCATCTTAAACTTAAATTGAGCATAATAGGATGGTCTTTTAACTTTTACATTCTTAAAATCTTTCTGATGCAAAGTAGTGCAAAATAACAACTCCACAATAAAGAATAAAAAATTTATAAACTTTGGACTTTCCATGATGAGATGTGTACCATGAATTACATAACAACTTGGAGAGAAATAATATTGCATTAAGAAATGGTATAATCTGCAAATCATTATTTCTCAATACTTTAATATAAGTTAGTAATTATTGTAAGATATTCTTTAGTTGTCAAAGCTTCAGTAATCAGATTACTTTTCAAAAAACAGCTTTTTGCTCAATAACATTTGTCTTTTAATCAGCAGAACAAATTAAAACTCAATTTATTTAAGTTAGAAGAAAAATATGTATTTATATTACCACAACTTTCTCCAAAATTTGTAAAAAAATGTTCCAAAAGATTTAAATATAGAGATTAGGGCTGCTAGCTCGAACATGTTCAAGTTCGAACGTTCGAACTTTACGCCAAAATTTTAATGTTCAGGTTCGAACTTTTTTCGCTTAAAAGTTCGAACTTTCAGAAGAAATACCTAAAAAATTAAAACATTAAGTAAAAATAAAACATGGCTACTTTCAAAGACGTTAGCACATCCAGAAGATCTGAGGTTTGGGATTATTTTGAACTTTCCCAAGAACTGCAACAAGCCAAATGTAAAATTTGTAAAGTTTTATTAAAAACTCCTGGCTCAACAACAAGCACTATTACAAGACACTTAAAAACGAAACATAAAATTGACATTATTAAATGTAATACCTTGGCCTCTGAGGCTTTCGAAATTAGTCATGTTCCTAAAATACCAAGAATTGAAAACTTTTTTAGTTCTGGGATTAAAAATTTACCTCAAATCTTGAGCAGATTGACTGCTATTGATGGAATAAGTTTTACAACCATTGCTAATAGTCAAGTTTTGCGATCAGCATTTCGTGCTCAAGGATATAATTTGCCCAAAAGTCATCAAACTGTTCGTTATTTAGTGATGAAATACTTTGAAACAATCAAAAAACAAGTTATTGTTTCATTACAAAAAGTCATTTTAACTAATGGAAAATTTAGCCTAACGTTTGACGAGTACACATCAGTTAAAAACAGGAGATACATGAATTTAAATATTCATTATAACGGAGGATTTCAATCTCTTGGAATCTTAAGGGTGCATGGCACAATGCCAGCATCGAAAGCCATTGAACTAATTAATAAAAAACTTAATTCATTTGGTTTAAACTTAGACAAAGATATTGTTGCCTTTGTTACAGATGGAGCCAGTTTGATGAAAAAAATTGGCTATGACACTAAACCAGAACATGAAATATGTTACAATCATGCTATCCATTTATGCGTAATTGATGTGCTTTTTAAAAAAAAAAGTGCTGCACTACCAAACGATAATTTTGACAATGAACCTGTTGATACCATTGAAGTTGGTGATACTATTGAAGTTGGTAATAACAATGAAGTTAGTGAAACCATTGAAGTTGGTGATACTATTGAAGTTGGTGATACTATTGAAGTTAATGATTCAATTGAAGATGTTAATGAAGATTATGGTGGTGAAAGTGAGGAAGAAGATGAAAATTAGATTGATTATGTTGAAACAATTCAAATATCTACTGAAAATTTGGTGCCCTCATTGAAAACTGAATTTCAAGAGCCGGTGGCCAAAATTCGAAAATCGGTACAAATGTTTCGTAGATTACCTGTAAAAAATGATGATGATCTTCAGCCAAATATTGTTAAAGCATTTGGAAAAGAGAAAGCTTTGATTTGTGACTCCAGGACAAGGTGGAGCAGCACAATTGCTATGTTAGAACGGTTTTTGAAAGTCCAAAAAGAAATAAAAATAGCTTTAATTAGCAAAAACACCGATTTTCCTCTTTCTAAGAATGAACTTGGTAAAGTTAATAACCTTTGTGTTGCCCTAAAGCCGCTCAAACTAGCTATTGAAGCACTTTCCACACGTGATGCTGATTTATTGTCTTCTGAAATTATAATTTAATTCATCCGGAAAAAATTGGATGAAGCCAACACGCCAATTAGTCAACTTGTAAAACAGCAATTTGAAAAAAGAATTGTTGAAAGGAGAAACATAAAGTTAATACATCTAATGAAATATTTATCAAACCCAGATGTTTTGAATCAAGACGATCAGTTTGGGAATAAAATAAAAAGAAACTCTATAGCAAATTTTGCTAACAATCTTACTCAAAGATTATTCCAGTCTAGCGAGGAAGAATCTAATGTTGATGGAGAAGTCAATAACAATGATATAACTGATGATATGAAAAATGCTGACATGAAATTGACTTTAGCTCAAGAACTTAAATGTTTCATTAAAACATCTGATTTTCAAATGACAGTAGACAAAGGTGAACTTGGATCTAACCTCATTAAAAAGGAAATGGCTCTTTTTGAAGCCAGCAAATCAAGACCCAAAAATTTAGAAATGCTTTTTAATGCTCTTAAAACTATTCCTCCGACATCTGTGGAGGCTGAAAGGGCTTTCTCTAGCCTAGGATTATTTGCTACAAAAATAAGGAGCTCATTACGGGATGATACATTAGATGAATTAACATTTTTAAAACAAACACTTAAAAATACTGAGTGATGTTGTTTATTCTAAAACAGACAAGTTTTTCAAGTTAAATGTAGTGAAAATGAGAAGCGGGTCTCAATAATAAACAGTTTTGTTTTTATAAATAAACAGTTTTATGAATAGATAAATAAACGGTTGTGTTTTTAACTTGTACTCTTTTAATTTGCGTGTTTTAGTACATTAAAAAAAGTTCGAAAATGTTCGAACTTTTTTCCCAAATAGTTCGAACATGTTCAAGTTCGAACTTCATAAAAAAAGTTCGAATTGGCAGCCCTAATAGAGATAAAAGCAGCTAATAGCTTTAGTAACTCATTTTAATATAGAAAAAAACTTAATTAAATTGTGAACTAACTTTATTAGAACTTCACCTTCTGATATTTCTTTGCTGATCAAATTTCAATTCTGACAGTAAAAGTTAATTTTAGAAAGAAAAAGATTTTCATTTTTCTTTGGAAAGTGAAATTTATCTGAGGAAATTTTCAATTCTTTGTTGAGATTATTATGTCAAAATTGATTATTATTTATTATTATTATTTATTATTATTATTATTATTATTATTATTATTATTATTATTATTATTATTATTATTATTATTATTATTATTATTATTATTATTATTATTACTATTACTATTACTATTACTATTACTATTACTATTACTATTACTATTACTATTACTATTACTATTACTATTATTATTATTATTATTATTATTATTATTATTATTATTATTATTATTATTATTATTATTATTATTATTATTATTATTATTATTATTATTATTATTATTATTATTATTGTTGTCTTGTACGAGAAACAAGCCACTTAATAAAAACCTCTTAACGGTTTTCAACATTCTTTTAAAACAAAAAGTAAAAAACAACATAAAAGGTTAGAAAAATTGCAGCAGGTGAAAGAAAACATATAAAAAGATACCATTTATAAGTTCTTCCTTTATTTCTTTTTTTGCTTTTTTGTTTTCCTCTTCTTCATTTCCATAACAACAATTTTCTTCAAATGCTGATAAAACACTAAATCTTTTCATTGTAATCAGAGTACTTTTTATCAACTCTTTAAACTGCAATGGATTAATATTAGAAAGCTTTTCAAGGAATCCTTTCATTTTAATTTGATTGCAATTATTCTCTTGGTCAATATTCTCTATAATACAGTTAACCTCATGTAAACAGACATAAAAAGCAAAACTCTTCCAATCAGAAGATGCACGCTCAAGCAATAACTTCATTACAATTTCAGAACTTTCTAAAAGAATTTTTAAAAAAAGTAATCAAACACAGGATCAAAAAACATAAAAGTGAAACAAGGTTTAATTCTTTAAAATAATCTCATTTGTAAAACCTAATGCTAATGATAAATGTTAATGATAAATTAATTGTTTTACTTATGACAATTTTAACTTTAATAAAAATCAGGTTATGTCATTGGCTGCAGAAAATTTATTCACTCCTCTTTCAAAATTTATCAACAAAACTTAAAAACTGCATTTTGTTGAAAATTAACAAAATATTACAAATATTTCTGAAGAAACACTAAAATAACAGATTCTTACCAACTAAAGCTAGTTTGAACAAAACATCAAATCTGCTAGAAGCATTGAGAGAATTTACAATCAACTTTTTATAATTTAAAGGATCAAGCTCATAGAGCTTGTCTAGGAATGCAGTCATTTTTGATTGATCATTGTTGTAATCATGGTCAATCTGTTCTACAACACTGTCAATGTTATACAGACAAGTCAATTGAGCCAATCTTTTCCAGTCACCAGATACATTCTCAATTAAGATGCACTTCACTGTTTCATCACTTTCTGAAAAAAAATAACTTTTTAAAGAAAATATTTGCATTGTAATTATAATAATTGTTTGTAAATGCAAATAAGTATGCATAAGGAACATAACTTTTAATTTTATGAGTTATGTCTATTTATTTCTATTATTTTATTTCTATTATTTCCTTCTTTATTTCAACTGATTTCTTCCCTTTTTTTCTTATTAATCGTTATCAGTTCTAATAAAACTAAGATTATTCACAGCCATCTTTTTTTAAATGAAAATAAGTCCTGCTTGTTAGATTTTTTAAAATCCTTTGTTTGATTTTTTAAAATGTTTCTTATTGGTTGCATAGCTTAAAATCATATTTCTTTGCCATCTAAAATCTTTACCACCTTCATTAAAAGTTTTAACTCAAAATGAAAATGAAGGAAAAGTTGATTTATTTATTCAAATAATCTTTGATTCATGAAAAAAAGAGTTATACTTTTTTCATAACTAAATCATTCATTAAAAAAATAACTTTTTAAAGAAAACTGGAATGTTTGTAAATGTGAACAAATATGCATGAGGAACATATTTTTATAAACCAAACTGGATGTTATATTTAACAGCAGCTTTTAAAAAAACAACCACAAACTTTCTTTTCAACCTTTCTAAGTGTTAAGTCCCCACTAAGGAAGATGCTATTAAAGCATGCTGTTGGAGACTCAAGACTGATCAAACTGAATCAAAAATCATTTTCAGAACAGCACACACACTCTAAGCTGAAGTGAATGATCTTTCATCTGTTGATTTGCAGTATAATTCAGTTAGAATACAGAAACTTGACTTAAAGGTGTAAGAAGATGAAAATAACCCAAGTTAAAGCAAATGACAGCTGAATTTAAAGATAAACAAAACTACATTCAAAAGTTGTTTGATGTTTGCACTTGTAAATGTTATGATGCCTAGATATACAAAAAGAAAAGAATGCCAATATTTAAACTCAAAAGTCCTGACTATATAATGAAGCACTTAAAATGACTTGAAAATTATCAGGAATGTTTTCATAAATACCATAAAAAAGAAAAGAAAAGTTTTTCTTAAATGAAACAGAAAAGAGAACATGCTGCAACCAACTATAAAAAAGAGCATTAATTCAACTTGGTTACATAAACAACAGACAGAGAGAAAAGTGAGTCTGATGGAAGTAGCATTTGCAACAAGAGTTTTAATTATTATTTATTATTTGATAGTGACCAGCAATGCTACTCATGATGAATTTTCTTCGGTAAAGAACAAGATTAAATACAAGGAATTATATAATGCAGCTGATTAGTGTAAAACAATTAACTGAGTTCCATGCAGTTTTAAAAGACCTGAATATTTTACTTCCATTAAGTGAAAAATCCTGCTAGGTTGCAATAACAAATAAACTTTTGGAGGAAGAATCATGATATGGAGTATGATGGTGAGAAAAAGAAGCTAAAAAGTATTAAGTTCAAAGGAAAGATGTTAGGCTGGTAAACATTACAGAGTGCTGAAGGATAGGTCATTTATCCTATCCTGGAGATAGTTATATAGATCATCTTGTACTTAGCATTTTAATTTAACTGTCTCAGATTACTAACCTTAAAACTCAACTTAAGTTACCTAAACAAGTCCTTAAAATCACTCACACCATTTAACAAGAAAACTGATATAAAAACGTAAAAGTATTATCTTACCATCTAATGCAACACCAAACAAAATATTGAACTTTTCTAGTGTACTAAGAGAGCTTCTGATAATGTCTTTGATTCGGAATGGCTCAATTTCATAGAGCTTTTTAAGGAAAGATGCCATTTTACATTTATCATCCTTTTCATCTCGATCAATATGTTCAACAATAGTTTCAATTTCAGTTAAATGAGTCTCCTGTGCAAATCTCTTCCAGTCAGATGATAAATGTTCAATCAAGAACTTCTTCACTTTTGCAAATTTTTCTAAATAAAAGAAAAACACAATCAAAAAGAAACTAGCACAAAATGGACTAAACCCAGACAAATTGTATCTGTATACATTCAAAACATTGATAAAACTGTTGATGATAGACTTAACTAATACACTATATACACCTATAAATCTATGTACAAGAGTAACCAGTATGTTTGAGTCTTCTCCACATTAAATATACATCCTCCATAAAAATATTATTGATTATTTAGCCACAGTTATGAAGATAATTAATCAATAACTAAAAAACTTCCAAAGGAGTGAATGCATTTAAGAAAACTTGTGGGAATCAGATAAAACTTTTACGCAACCATTTTAAACAAAAAAGCTCCAGCATTTCAATTAAAAATCTGCCTTTTGTAACTAATGCAGTGTGCAGTGCATGTAATACAGAGAAAAATGTCACCAAAATGAGTGCTGTGTGTTTCAATGTATTTGGTAAAATGTCATTAAAGCTTCATAAATTAAGTCTTTTCTTTTTTACATTAAGTAGAAATCTAAAACAACTCTGTTCTTACATTTTATTAAGAATTATTTGCTATATTTACATTGATGCTAAAAAGCATCCAAAGTCACATTCATTCGGTAAAACAAAAGAAGCCTATGGGCTAGTAGCCTGGGTGCTAGTAGAAAAATATGTATTTCAAAACATAGACTCTTTGACTTCTAATTATTTGATCAAGAATCAAATAATTAGAAGAACTTAAGATGTTTCAGAAATATCCGCAGATATTATATAATTACTTCTAAACTAAATCAAGAACAAAATGGTAGACTAACCCAGAATCTTATCTAGTTGTTACTACAGGTACTATTTATACTTGAGAGATTTTTCAAGGTGTGAAAAATTTAGTGGATGCAGCATATTGCTTGGTAACAGCAAATGCAAAAATTGTATGATTATAGTGATTGTCTATATCAGGGGTGGGGAACCTGCGGCCCCGAAATGTAAAATTAAGATCTTAAATTTTTTTAAAAATATTTTAGAGAAACTAATGAAATTTAAAAAATTACTTTATTTTTACATTTTAGTTATAGTAAAGTGTATGAATGTTAATGTTAATTAAGGGAAAAAATTGTTTAACTTGGCAAAGCTGGTACAGTAGTAATTGATTGACAGAAATAACAACGAAACAAAACAAAATGAATAAATAAAAACCCAGTACGGATTTTTTTTGTGACAGTAGAAATCAATTGACTGTAAGTTTTTGTATTATAATGTATATCATGGTTTTCTATTTATGTCTAATTTTTCAACTAGTATCAAAATGTCAGTTCTCCCTAAAAAAGCAAGAACAGTGGAAAAGGAAAATTGGTCTTTTAATGAAAAATTTACTTCATGATTTCAACCAAGGATAAAATTTTTGCTTGTTGTATGACCTCACAATTGCTACTTTGAAGAATGCTACTTTAAAGACATTATGAAAACATTCATAAAGATCATAAGCATGCAAAATTAGAGGGAAAAGCTCAAAAAAATGCATTAGCAAAACTGAAGTCTCAAAAGAGCAAACAACAGCAGACATTTTCAATTGTTCAAGAACAAGGAAATAGAGCAACTGAAGCAACATATAAAATTGCTCTCATTCTTGGCAAAGGAGGAAAACCATATAGTGATATTGAAACCTTGAAGGCTTGCCTCATTGAAGCAGTGTCATGAATGGATCAAGATAAAGTGGATAACTATAAGCAGCTTCCGCTTTCTCGGCAAACAATTACGGACCATCAACATGAGCTTGCTACAAATAGTTCTGAGCGATTAATCTCAATATGTCAAATGGAGGACGCATATTATTCAATTGCTTTAGATGAATCCACTGATGTGACTGATTCTGCCCAACTTTTGTTATTTATTCGGGTTATAACTGCAGACTTCAAAAGTTATGAAGAGTTGTTTGCTTTAGCAACACTAAAAGGAAAAACATGAGGCTGTGAAATATTTGCTGCTTTCAAAGAAAAAATTTGTCAGGCTCAACTTCGGTTATAAAATCTAGTCAGCATTTGTTCTGATCGAGCTCCTTCTTTGCGTGGAAAAAATGAAGGGTTCATTGCTTTCCTGAAAAAACAATTGCCTGATCCAGATTGTCTGATTACATTTCATTGTATTCTCCATCAGCAAAGTCTTTGTGCAAAAGCTGCTACTTTGGATGACACATTAAAAAAAGCTATAGGGATTGTAAATTACATACAGGCAAATTCTTCATGCCATCGACAGTTCCAAAACCTTCTGCAATCTGATGAAGAAACGTATTCTGTGGATCTTCCTTACTATTCCAAAGTTCATTGGCTGTCACAAGGGTTAGTACTGCAAAAAATGCTTGAGCTTCGAAAACAAATTGAGGAATTTTTTACAAGTCAAAAGGAGGTCTGTGAGCTTTCTAATCCAGAAATTTGTAGGGATGCTGCAATCCTCTGCAATATGATGGCAAAGCATAACATGCTGAATAGTTTATTGCAAGGTAAAACTAAGTCAATCTATGAAATTTCAGGCATTCAAGAGAAAACTTGTTTTTCTCACAGATGTTATTTCTAAGTCAAATTTATCAACAGAACATTTCCCAGAGCTCACAAAAATTAATCTTGAACAAAAAAATGAGAAAAGGTTGGAAAATAATGATATACCAAGATATGAAACAGTCCTGGATTCTTTGATTGCAGAATTTAATGACAGGTTTAAAAACTTTTAAGAACATAATGAAACACTGAAACTAGCTTTTCAGCATCATCTTGTTGAAATTTTAACAGCTCGAAAATATTTACAGATGGAATTGCTTGAGCTTTCTGAGGACAGTATCCTAAAATCTCACTTTGACAACAAGAAGGATCCATTAGAAATTTGGAAAACTGCTGCATCCAAAACTCCGTCAAATTGCCAGGCGTCTTGTGAGCTACTTTGGTACACCCTACTGCTGTGAATCTACATTTTCACACATGACATTTATTAAGTCTTGTTTAAGGTCACAGTTGACCGATGAGCATCTGGAAGACCAACTGAAGCTTAAAACTACAAAGATAGAACCAAATATTCAAGTTCTGGTTCAAAAGAAACAGAATCAGAAAGTCATTGATAACTTTTGTGATGCATGATACATTAAAAAATATTGTGATACATGCGTTAAGAAATATTGTGATACAAGATGCTTTAAAAAATATAACATTAGTACGAATACTATACACAAAATTTGTATATTTATTAGTGCGGTCCCCAAACAATTTTTTTAAGGGTCATGCGACCCCCAAGCTCAGAAAGGTTCCCCAACCCTGGTCTATACTGTGACAACTATACTACAGAGTACTATACCCCTCAACTTGTTTTAAATTTAAAAGGATAGACAATTTAATTTTTTCTATAACAACTAAAACCTTTTCTCAAATTAAGTGCACTGTCTGAAAAACAATATTGTTATAAGTAGTTATTGAAAATATAGAAACTCTGCCAAATGATTTGGTAGTAATAAATCATCATATAGATAAAAAGTTGCACTCTCTACCAATACTAAGAGAAAAATTAATCTCTTACCATCTAATGCCACACACAGCAAAATATCAAATCTTTTAAGAGTATAAAGACAGTTTGCAATCACTTCATTAAATTTCAGTGGATTGATTTCATTAATCTTTTGAAGGAATATTTTCAATTTCAGTTGATTATTGTTATTCTTGTTCTGAATTTCTTCTACAATGTTGTAAAATGCATTTAAACAAACTATATTAGCAAATTTCATCCAGTCAGATGATAATTGCTCAACCAGAATCCTTTTAAGTCTTTCATCTGCACCTAAATTTAAAGTGGGAAAATCATTTACAAAATAAACATTTTTGATGCAAAAAAAAAACTGTTTTGCTAAAAAGTGTTACATTGCTTTGGAATTAAAAGTTTTCTAAGGAAAAAAAAGTGACATCACAATCTTCAAAAAAACTTCAACACCTTCTGGGTTAGAAATTAATTTTATTCTGAAAATGCCTTCAAAAATTTGCACTTTTCTTAAACTTTAAAGTCCTGAAGATTTTAATTAGGTAACTTATTTTGTAAGGGATTTTTTTTTTGACACAACATAAGGATTTCCAAAAAAGAACAATTATGAAACCAATACAAATAATTATTTAAACATACACAAACATTTCTGACAATTAAAAAGAACATGTATTTCTATAACAAAACTTTTTTTTCATGAGTACTCTAAAGATGAACCTGAAACAGTGAATTGATAAGTTTTTGCATTTAAACATTTTAATTTTTTTTCCATGAACTCTTTATGTTAAATGCAAACTATTAATGAACTTTATCTCAAGAAATACACTTTTCTCACATATTTTTTTGCTACCTCTATAAAAATTTAGTGAAAATTAAAAAAGTGAAATCTTTTACATTTTCCACAGAATTTCATTGGAGATATTTTACAACCCCCAAAGTTGAATGGTTGAAATTATAAAGGGTTATATCTAAAGGGTTATATTTTAATAATACTTTCACAAATTTAAAATCCCAGAGTTGGATGTTGTGTGCAAACCTTTATCAACTCCATCTCAAGAAATACAATAAGTAGCTCTAATTTTGAGATTAGGTTTATTTCATTCAATTCAAACTTATAACTTAGGAATAATTCCTTAAAAAATTTGCATCACTGTGCAGTTGATAATAACTGGATGATCTGACATAGAAATATATAGAAATCTTTCATTCAAATCTAGGTTGATGAAACTGATTTGTTGATAACAAATCTGTAAGTCTGCCATCATTTTAAAAAGTGATAAGTTACATAAAGACAGTAAAATGTTTATAAAAACAGAAAAGAATTTTAAGAAAAGTTTGCACTGGCTAAATGTTAAAAACGCTCTGCAAGTTAAATTTCTCTTCGACTGAATAGAAATTTAACTTGTGCAAACACCTTTCTTGTTTTGATATCTCTCTGTTATCAATATTACATAACATTGTAAGACATACATGAATACATAATGTCCAATTTTCACATATACACAGATAGATACAAAACATATAAATAAACACATTTATACACATACATGCATATTCAAACATATAAACATAAATGTATTTGATATAACAGTTCATCCAAGTTAGCTTGTATTTTTAACAATGTGGTTTTGTCTATAACTTATACATGGTTCTGAATATTGACAGTGCTCTATTACTTAAATACATATGATCATTTTATAGGTAAGTATTACAGTAAAAAGAACCACTTTTTGTTAAAAACAAAAGATGGTGAAAACTGAAAACAAAAAAACAACTGCTGTATTTATTTTGTGATAAAAGCAGATAAATTTTCTTAACGATAAAAAAAATTCTTGAGCATTTCTCGTACCTTCATTATCCAAACAACTTGCTGATAAGGTATTAGAATTGGCAATAACACTCTGCTCATCATTTGCTTTAATGTTACTCATTTAACTTAGTGTTGCCAAAAGCAAGAATCTCCTGTAAAATATCATATATATATATATATATATATATATATATATATATATATATATATATATATATATATATATATATATATATATATATATATATATATATAAGAAACATCCATCAATACGTATTCTCTAAACAAAAATATTAATTTATGAGAAATTTTCGCTGGATTTTCGTTACCAGCATCATCAGCTCGTAAAATTACAAAAATTACAAGTTATAAAAGACAGTTTAAAATTAATTGACGTCAGCAGTTGAGTGGATACTTTCTTTTTTATCCTCACGAAAAAAAGTAAAAAATGGTGGCCAAAATTCAGTTTTTACAAATTATAGACATGCTAGATTTTCAAAAATTCAGGAAGCAGAGCAATTCCAACTTGTTTTGAATAAACAACACCCTGCAATTCAACACAAAATCGAAATCGAAAGCGAAAATAAAACTTTAAACTTCTCGATGTAACCAAGGACGTATTAATAGACAAATTTCAAATATTTACGGTTAGCAGATAAAAGTATCGCTCAAAAGGCGATCTATGTCCACTTGCTAATTTAATATAATTTATGCGGATATTATTCCGAAAATAAAATAATGTGGTAGAATAATTTGAAAACATTTAAAAATAGCAAAACAGATTGTTTTTCTGTTTTCAAAAACAATTTCTTTTTTAAATGCTAACACACTTATGTGCAATCTCAAAACAGTACGAGGCAGCCATACATCCTGTGTAAAGTAGAAAAAGATGTGTATTTTTCCTTCTAATCGCAATGAGCTAGATAATTTAAACGAAATTTCACTTCATGTTTATCCAATAAAGTACAATGTGCTGTAAATATACCACACAAATGTGTTAACCCATTTTCAAATTATTCTATCAACTCTAATCAGATGTTAGATGAAGGTATCAGATATATCAGTTAAAGAAGCAGAAGGTTCAGTTTTGATAGGTTTTATTCCCTTTTTCTTTTTTCTTGTGATTTGTTATTGTTTTCATCTACTTTGAGCTAAAGTTTTCATCTACTTTGAGCAAGCATAATTCATTTTATCTTACTTAATCTAAAATATTAGATCTATATTTACATCTCAAAAGTAATCAGTTTTTACAGTATCCACAGTAATGTTAAATTTGCTGCCCATTAAACCCCAAAGAATGTTGGAGTTGAAAAGTATATATAAAAGTATATATTCACAGGAAAAACATAATTTAGGCTGTTAACAAACAAACTTAATTAAGAATATAATTTTTAGAGACTTATTAGTGATTTCAAAAAGTTAATAGATAGTAGCTCTCCAGTTATTATAGTTAATATATAGTAAATAAAAAAGCTTTATGTTAAAACATTTAAGCATTTAAATTTAAACTATGTTTAATAAAATCGCTTGCCTTGCTAGTTTGAATGCTCATAGTTTACTCCTACATATTTTCTAATTAGATATTGATTAATAATTTCTCTAAGTGACTTAAAATGCTAGTAAAAATTTGTTCAATGAATCAAAAACCATGTTGTGAATAGAATGAGAAACAACATCTAATGAAACTGCAGGGTGACTACACATCAAATTTAAAAAGATTTTATGTTTGGCACCACTCATTTATCTATCATCAATTTTGGCTACCACTCATCTATCATCAATTTTGTTATGGAAATTTAAAGAAAAAAGTAAATACACTTGCATATTTCCTAAAAAACAAATCTTATTTTGCAGTTACCAAAATCAACCTATTTGTGATGGAATTGTTGAATTTTCTGATTCAGTTTGTTCAAAATGCAGGCAGTGGTTAGCATACCAATTATACTTTTAAGTTTTTCTTGTCCATTTAATAGACTTCTGTAGCTGTCAGACATTTTTGAAATCTTTTTAAAATATTTTAAGAGAAATTCTGTTCAAACATTTGTTTCTCAGCTAACAGTTTTCTTTTTTTCTTTTTTCAGACAGCATTACAGTGAGATGATGAGACTTTAAAAGAAGCAAAACAAATGAATGGAAAAAAGCTGATGCCTCCATGTCCACTCTAAACAGAGAGATAAATGATGCACTCTTATTTATACATACCAAGCATGTTTGCTTAAGAAATGCTGTCCCAGTTGGATCGTACCAATATGAAATGGACTTTTGCGACCTATGTCCTATGTTGCTAATTTATTTCTTTAACCTTCTTATCTTTACTATTTGTAATTTAAATACAACAAAAAATTGTAAATTTTACCGTAGAAACAACTTTAATGTACATTACAATGCATTTGTTTACAACTGAAAATATTATAAGATAATTATGCAATAGAATAAATCTGTTACATAAAAATGTTACATAAGTGTAGTTTCGCATAAAAAAGATCGTTTTTTAGTTGTACGTAAACGCCGATGTATCTTTGTAAAATTCAACACAATTTATATACAAGTTAATTCCCTAGGTATTCACACATATCTTTTCACACATACAATTATTTACAAGTAGGCACTCCCTAGGCATTCACACATATCTTTTCACAAATACAACTATTTACAAGTAATGCTATAAGGCATTCACACATCTTTTCACACATACAATTATTTACAAGTAACGCTATAATGACATATCCTTTACGCACATAACTATTCACAAGTAACACTATAATGACATCTTTTACGCACACAATTATTCACAAGTAACGCTATAATTACAATAAGAATAAGAATGCTTCATAGCAAAGCTGAAAAAGTTGGTTTTGGAAGCATTTTATCCTCACTGTATATCATATCAAAATAGAATAGCATGATTGCCTCCCAAAAAGTCAATATATTTTGTAATTAAAAAACTGTTAGTTAAACCCAAAAATATTCATAAAAAAAGTAACACTTAGGCTGTCTAAATAAACACCAATATAACACATAAGTACAAAAAATAAATTGTTCATATTATTGACCAAGCAATATATCTTAGAGACACAAAATGTCATCTTTTCTGGTACAGCAACCACTGGAGGACCTTTTCAGCCCTCGATCTCAAGACTGTTCTCTATGTAAGTCACAGATAAAAACTTCACATCCTAAACATATGGATTCAGAAAAAATGTGTTTCAATGATAATAGAAATGCAATAATAATAGAAATGAGTTTATGCATTACAAGTATGTTAACATGATTTAATTTTATGAAAAATAGAAAAAGAAACTAAACTTCTTGTATAAATACACACCAACAAAAATAATTTCAAGAGCACATATTTCAGCAGTGCAATACTCATGCAATAAAGAGGTTGAAAGTCTTCTTTCCAAGACTTTTGATGGCAAGTGCTTCAATTATTCCTTCAAAAGTTTCACGTTTACTCATAAAAGTAGCTATAATTTGATAATCAACATTTGTTTTGACTACCAAGAAAATCAAAGGTAATGAATATCGTGTGGTCTTGTAAGTTGCATCTAAAAATACTATCTCATTCTCACATTTTTTTTTAACAGCTTTTTTTGCCAAAATGTTTGGTATACAAACAGGAACTCATCACTGGTATCCATTAGGTTGGAAATAGATATTTACAGAGGCATCAGCTTTCTTCCATTAATTTATTTTGCTTTCCAAACGTTCCTGATCAATGATTGAGTGTCTGAAACACTAAAAAAAACAAGTCAACAAAAACAATTTCAGCCAATTAAAGGATAAAAGAAGTACTGATTCATCCAAATATTTGAAAATCCCAAATATATAAAAAGTTTGAACGCAGATAAGTAAGTGAAAAACTAGACTTAATTATTGGCAGAAAAAATGCGACACAAAAATCACTAGAATGGTATATACAAATCAAGTTTGAAAAAAAAAATTAAAAAGCTTAGAAGATTTCTTTCGTTCTTTCGCGCCTATTTCATAAACAAGCATGTGTCTCAATTAAAGCACTCAAATTTAGCATAACTGGTATTATTTTGTAATATCCGTGTTCGGCGGAATACACACATGACTTGTATTATTGAGAGCATGATTAAAAAAATTAAATATGGCGGTCAACATATTTCAAACTTTGAGTTATATTCTGTTATTTTCCTAATATTATCCTCGGAATATTACATGGTACCAAAAGTAAACCTGTGTTTAAAATAAAATGGAACAACTTAGACCATTAGAGGCATTGAATTTAAATGGCAATGTTTCAGAAAACTGGCGAAAATGGAAGCAGAGATGGAATCTTTATAAAATAGCTTCAGGAGTCAATGACAAAAATGAAGATATTCAATGTGCTATCTTCATTCATATGATTGGCGAAGACGCCTTAAGAGTATATGATACATTCATCTTCACAAGCGAAGAAAACGATAAATTAGCACCTTTAGTTCAAAAGTTTGAATGTTATTTCAACCCAAAAAAAAACATAACTTATGAACGTTATTTATTCAATACATGTATGCAAGACAACAGACTATTTACTGACTTCTTGATTGATTTACAAAATAAAGCTAAGACATGCGAGTTTGGAACCCTCGAAGAAAGCCTTATACGAGACAGAGTAGTCTGTGGTATCGACTCTAAAGCTGCCAGAGAACGACTACTTCGAGACCCTGAGCTCACTCTAGAAAAAACAATCAATTTTATGAGAGCATATGAAACATCAAAAATACAATTAAAAGCCCTCGAAAATACAATCCAGGCAGATTCTATAAACAAACATGGAAACAGAACTAATTTTAACTCCCTAAAGATTGATAGACCCTTACAAAAACCTTGCTATTACTGTGGATCGAAACATACTACCTTGTTTTACCCAGCATATGGCCTAAAGTGCACAATATGTGGAAAACTAAACCATTTCGCTAAAGTATGCAGATCCAAAACTAACCGCTTTAATACTAATCGTGTAGACCAAGTTGATCAAAAGGAAACCAACCTCAATGTTGCAGAGTTATATATTCATCATGTTGCAGCATCGATGGAATGTGCTGACGATTTAACAGCAAATTTTACAGTCAACAACAAAAATATAACATTTAAGCTAGACACTGGAGCCCAATGTAATGTCATTCCATACAATATCTACAACTCTATTCCTGGAAGACCTCCTCTCAAAAAAACAATAACTAGACTAAAATCATATGGAGGAAACAATATTCCTGTACTAGGAACTTGCAATCTAACTGTTAAAAATAATAAAATTTTACAAGTGTGCCAATTTTTTGTTGTATCTCTGTCTGATGCAAAACCCCTTCTTGGTCTAAGTTCCTGCAAATCTCTTGAAATACTAAACATTAATGATGTTGAAATTGATAAAGCTAACATTTTAAAACATTATGGTGATGTTTTTACCCGCCTTGGTTTAGTTAAAGGAAACTATCATATTGCAGTTGCTAAAAATGCAATCCCAGTCGTTCATTCACCAAGGAAAGTACCAATTACTATCCTACCAAAACTTAAAAGCACACTTGACCGTTTAGTAAAAGCCAATGTTATCTCAAAAATTTCTAAACCAACACCTTGGGTACACTCATTGGTCATCATAGAAAAAAAAGATGGGTCCTTAAGATTATGTATTGATCCGAAAGAACTAAACAAGTCTGTTTTAAGACAATACAAAACCACTCCATCTACAGAAGAACGCGAACAACCCTACCTGTCCACCATGACTTACTTATACCAGCAGTTCCATTAAACGCTTATAGCCAAATCATCAAGTCCAGAAATCGTCAAAAACAATACTATGATCGGAACGCATCTGAACTCCCAAATCTCGTAGCAAACGACACCGCCCGTATGAGAAAAGATGGAACATGGAAGAAAGTGACAGTTAAAGAAAAACTAACACTACCCAGATCATACAACGTGGTAGATAAGTACGGAAGAGTATATCGACGCAATCGTAAACATCTGATTAAAACCAATGAGCAACCACTAGCATATCAGCATGAGCAACTTGATTTACCATACGATTTACCAGCAGTTATCACACCTCCTACATCAAATGAGGAAACAGCAAATAATGAAATAGAAGAAGCTACAAGTATTCCAGAAACTCTACCGACTGAACCGCAGCCTAACGTGCGAAGATCGTCAAGGACTAAAAACAGACCTGCCTACTTGAAGGACTTCATTTAACTGTGTATATTATAAAGAATTTATTAACTATAGGTATATAAACAGGTCTTTAAAAAAAAAAAAAAAAAAAAAAAAAAAAAAAATGGTAGAAGGAAGATGTAATATCCGTCTTCGGCGGAATACACACATGACTTGTATTATTGAGAGCATGATTAAAAAATTAAATATGGCGGTCAACATATTTCAAACTCTGAGTTATATTCTGTTATTTTCCTAATATTATCCTCGGAATATTACAATTTTGCATGAATAATTTCCGCATAAATAAGTATAATTTGCAAGTGGACTTTAATCGCCTTTTGAGTGATACTTTTATCTGCTACACAGTGTCACGAAATGACTTTTAATTCGAACCTCTTGTCCCGAGAAAACAATTTGGAGGTTTGAGAGTACACATGTGTAGAATTACACTAGAGTTGGTTTTGAAATCTTTCATCATTGTCCGAGAAAGAAAAATCAGTTTAAAGTTTCTAATTTTATGCTTATTTAATAAGGTCAATAAACTAAGAGTTTTTTTTTCTCAAAAAAACTGTCTATTTTGGTTATTTGTTTTACAAATAGTACATACAAAATATTTTAGCAAAAAAATAATTAACTAAAAAATTCCGGGAAAAACCTGCACACAGTTTAGAAACCGTTTTAAAAGAACAAGGTGTGCGTCATTTTTCAAAATGCCTAACCAAGCAAAAACTCATGAAAACAACAGGAAAACTGTCTGTTTTCTCTGTATGAACAGAGCTAACAGGCAGCTGACTGATTTTATGATTAAACGCAGTCAAGAAATTTTGGGCCAAAGAATCAACTTTGAAGACCAAAGAGTACCAATTGGAATCTGTGAAAACTGTCGAGTAAGTCTCAGAAGAAAAGGTGAAGGAAGAGATGTCCAACTTCCTTCCTTGCCAGACTATCAAAACATAAAGATCCGTCCTGCAACAAGAGAATCAGCATGTGATTGCTTGATTTGTAGTGTGGGAAAAGCAAAATTCAGAAGCCGTCAGATAAGTGGAGCAACAAACACTGCCAGTCAGCTTATAGAACAGCCAATTGTTGAGAAAAGATGTTCAGCATGCTTTTCATTGATAGGAAGAGGCATCCCTCATGTCTGTACTAAAGCAATGTTAGGACAGAACTTACTCGAAGTTGCAGAAAAGGACAAAAAAGCAGCAGAAAGAGTGGCTGTTTCTGTAATTGCCAACAAAGTTCCTTCCCCCCACGGCACTGTCCGTCTCAATCAAGAAGTAGGAAGACCCTTTCCAGTAACTCCAGGTAAAAACTGTACTTTTTAAACAAAAAAAACTTTTGTCAAAGGGCATAGCAATAAAATATACACGATGAATTTCGGAAATGATACAATGGTAACTTTCTGTGATTTTTTGCAGGTCCATCGCGACAAAGAGAATTATTTCCTTCATCTACACCCACCTTGACTGCGCAACATCTAGTACAAGTTCAAAACCAGATTGGTCTTTCAAATAGAGGAATGAATATGCTTGCTTCAACTCTAAACAAAGTAGTTCCACAGTGTTGTGGAGAAAAATTTCAGAGAAAAGTTTGAATCTCTTGGAAAGCAACTTTCTGACCTCTTTGTCACCTCAGAAATTACTGATACATCCAAAAGCACTAGCCAAGAGTCTAAACATTTATTGGTGAACTGCAATGAAATGGAGTCATTAAGAAACACTGTTGCTGAAGTCAGAGGCCCTCAGTCAGACCAGCTTATTAAGGTAGGGATAGATGGTGGAGGCGGGTTCGTGAAAGTTTCTTTTGGTATTATGAGCTTAGAAACACCAGATACTTCTCCTCCATCAAAGAAACCTCTCTTTAAAAATTTCAAAGACTCAGGAGTGAAGCGTCAACTTTTGGTGGCCATTGCAGAAAATGTCTCTGAAAACTATGACAATTTCAAACAAATCCTGGATAAACTGTGTTTAGAGAGAATGTCTTTTGTGTTGTCATGCGACATGAAGCTTGCTAACATAATTTGTGGCTTGCAATCTCACTCTAGTGCACACCCTTGCACCTGGTGTGACATTGAGTCAAAGAATCTTCATCACAGTGGTGAGCTTCGAATATTTGGCTCCATTCGTTCTGATTTTGAAGGCTTCCAAGCAGCCGGTGCCCAAACAAAAAAGGCAAGGGACTTTCAAAATGTTGTTCACCAGCCAATAATAAGACTTTCTGATGATACTCTTGTCCTAGATTTTATTCCTCCTATGGAACTTCACCTTCTTATTGGTGTTGTGAACCACCTCTTTAAGAACCTCTGTCAGGTTTGGCAAAATGCAGATGAGTGCCCAAAGATGATCAACATTCAACAACAACCTTTTCATGGAGGACAATTTGCTGGCAATGAGTGTAGAAAGCTTTTGAGAAATGTTGACTCACTTCAACAACTTGCAGAGAAGCATGCTTGCTTTTTGGCATTTCCATTTATTGAAACCCTCAGAAAATTTGATGCTGTTGTTCATGCCTGCTTTGGGAATACACTCCAACAGAACTACTGTGAGCTTATTGAAGAGTTTAAAGCTTCTTATCTCAACCTTCCAAACACAAGTGTTACCCCCAAAGCACATGCTGTTTTCTTCCATGTGACACAGTTTATTGATCGCCACAACCACTCTCTGGGCATCTTTTCTGAGCAAGCCACAGTGTCACTTCACCACAACTTCAGTCTTCATTGGCAACGTTTCAAGAGGCCAGCCATCCATCGGGATTATCCCAGGAATCTTCGAAACTGTTTGATCGAGTATAACAGTAAACATTTATTTTGATTTCTATTTGTGGAAGAGACATTTACAGTTATTAATTACATATGCTATGTAAGAGTTTAATAAAGGCTTGCTTCTTAATCAATTGAGTAGAATAATTTTGTATAAGTATCTAGAATCATTAATGTTTTTCACAGCTTGAATTTCAAAGGTGAAAGTAGAAAACTGTTTGTCTTTCAAGAATAGTTTGTATGTATTTTTTTTGGTTTTGCTTTGTTTAGAGTTGCAAACACATTATATGTTGAAGAAATTTATATGTTATAATAGAGAACAAGATTTTTTTAAAGAAATTATTTTTTTGTAAAATTTTTATTCTGAGCAATAAAATTAAAAACTTTAAACTGATTTTTCTTTCTCGGACGATGATGAAAGATTTCAAAACCAACTCTAGTGTTATTCTACACATGTGTACTCTCAAACCTCCAAAGGGTTTTCTCGGGACAAGAGGTTCGAATTAAAAGTTATTTCGTGACACTGTGGCTAACCAATTTCGTCGCGTTGGTTTGACAAGGTTCTAACTGACATTTTTGCCAAAATTGATTTTATCATTTTATTAGACTATTTAAATCATGATGAACAAAATAAACTGAAATTTACAACTACATAGCGCATAACAAGCAAACTGCGAAAGTGCCAAAGTTCTATCTGCAACTTAATTTAACTAATATTTAGTATGACAAGGTTCTAACTAACAATAACTGCATAATCTCTTGCTGGTTTTTATTAACTAACTATTATAATGGAGAATTTTATACCCATCAAAAATCATATAAAAAATAAGCCTGAAAATCAACAAAAAGTGTTCTAATTTGATACCGATGTAGAATAAAATACCATTAAAGATATTATTTGAAAATTAAAAAAAAATCTTTTTTATAACGTTACTCAAATTGACACCATGTGCCAATGTGACAGGTCCTGTCACATTACGAAACAAAATACTGGTTTCGATTAGCATAGAAATAACTGTTATAATTCAAAATAAAAGGGGATTTTTGAGCTAAAGTTATCTTTTTATTTTAAAGTAATGATGTTTTTGCATTAATAAATTTACAAACTTACCGCAGTCAATGTAAGTACAATTCGCCGCGCCATTCCCTTACGGTAAGTCGATCTAACTATATTTTGCAGTACCTACCCCAAAAATTAAGTCAATACTTCTTCATTTTTTTTTACTTATCTACAACGATCAGTCGATATATGTGCACTTTGGAACGTTGATCTTACAAAGTAACTTATTTTAACTTGTTAAATCAAAAAAATCAGTAATATTAAAATTTAAACAACTTGTAATAAAACGTTTTTGTAGCAATAATAAAAACTAGGCTGCGTAATTAAAAAAAGATTTAAAAAATGATTTGAAAATAATTTTTCTGAAAGTTTTTTTCGAAAGTTTGAAAATAAAAAAAAAGACAATTTGAAAAGTATTAATTTTCGTTTTAAGCAAAATATCAACAGAAAATGGAAGGAGTAGTATTTGATATCAAAAGCAGTTATGATAGTGACGAGTTTGTTGCTCCAACCAGTGAAAGCGGCGAAGGCTGTTGTGAATTAAGTACAGGGTTAGTAACCTAATATAACTTTTTTGTGTGACTTTGCCCATGCATTTACATATTAAAATAACTATATTTATAAGCTTCGGAAAAGTTGTTTAAAAAGATTTTTCTTTTTAACATGTTCAAACAGGAAGAAGAGGGGTTTTAATTTAACCAGAACTGCACAAGATTCTAAAGGAAATATTGTAGAAGAAGCTTCTGGAAACAATGCCAATGTTTATGTAGCACAGGCTGAAAGTAATTTTGAGATAGACATGAATGTGCAACCTACGAATGATGCTGAATTAGTGACAAACAAGTGAGCGAAATATGTAGTGTTCCCCCTCGATCATCCTCTAAATCATAAATATTTTTAAATATATTTATGGTTTGTTTTTATCATAAAAGTTTCATCTAAAAAGTGATTTTGATATTAAAGTCTACTATTGTATACAAAGTGAACCATTTTTAACCACTTAAGAATGATTCAATCAGTATATAATAATATACTAGAGATATTATTATCAACTAAGTAATATTACTCTTCTAGGGATCACGTTCAACAAACGATTAAAAAAAAAGTCCGAAAGCGAATATCTAAACCTGAAACCTGGGGATGTAATAAAAGAAAAAAGGCATAGCAAGCTGGTAAAAATTATACAAGTCGAAGAGGAAAACAAGTACCGAATAAGATCATTCAAACAAAAAAAAACTGTCTGGCAAACTGTAAGTACAAATGTACTAAGAAAATATCAGAAGATGAGCGAAACGATATTTTTTTATCATTTTATGCCTTAAATTCAGCTACTGAAAAGAGGCATTTCTTTATTACTTCAACTGATCGCACAACCACTGCTAGACCAAAAAGAAACCACGAGGAAAATAATGATAGTGAAAATGCAAATAAAGAAACTGATGACCACGCTGAAAAGCAAATTTTTTCAAAAAGGAAGCCTATAAATATTTTTTTCATGTAAAAGGAGAAAAAGTTCGTGTTTGCAAAACATTTTACCTAACTACACTGTCAATTTCACAAAAGCCAGTTTACACAGCTCACAATACCAAAGATGTTAAAACAAATACTCCAGCACAAGATCTACGAGGTAAAATCATGAAAGGCAAACGTACACCGCACAGTGATGCCAACTCAGCTAGGGGTCACATAAAATCTTTTCCAACAGTTGAGTCACATTATTGTCGTGTAAGTACCAATAGAGAATACCTTGAGTCACACCTTAATGTTTCAAAAATCTATAATCTTTACAAAGAGAAATGTATAAACGAAAATGTTGAGCCAGTAAAAAAATCTATGTACAGCCATATTTTCTCCACCGAATTCAATCTTGGTTTTCACATTCCCAAAAAGGATAGATGCGACCGTTGCGAGAAGTTTAAAGTTGCTGAAAACACTGATACTATGTCTGAAAAATTGAGAGAAGACTTTGAAAGGCATCAAGTTTTTAAAAAAGAAATGAGAAATATACGTGCTGAAGAAAAAAAAGATAAAAATATTCCGGTTTTACTACTTGACCTTCAAAATGTTATTTTGACTCCGCATGCAGAAATCAGTTCCCTTTTTTATCTGAGAAAGCTAAGCGTGTATAATTTGACAGCTTTTTTTTCAACAACCAAAAAAGTGTACTGTGCATTATGGAATGAATCAATGGCAGGAAGAAGCGGCAATGATCTAGCCAGTGCCTTTTGCAAAATTTTGAGTGATGTGGCAGAGGAAAACGACGTAAGTGACTTAATTACTTGGTCTGACTCCTGCGTTCCTCAAAATCGGAATAGTATATTATCAAATGCTGTGTTACATTTTTTAAGAGACAATCCTAACATTAACTTAATCACTATGAAATATTCCCTTCCAGGTCATTCATGCGTCCAAGAGGTGGATCATGCCCATAGCGAAATTGAAAAGCTCATGAGGAAAACTGATTTTTATAGTCCAATTGGATTGATAAGGATGTTGAAACAAGTCACCAGAATAAATCCTTGTCGTATCATTCAAATGAAACCACATGACTTCAAGGAGTATTCATTAACAACAAAGCTGTTTAATTACAAGTCAGTTCCTTTTTCTAATGTTGCTGTTCTAATATTTAGTTAAACATCTCGCATTATACACTTTAAATCTAGCCATGATCGTAATGGACATATGAACTGTGCGAATGTCAAGTTTAATGAAAAACCTAACAGAAAGAATACAGCAACAAGTCCATCAACTTCCACTGTTTTGAATGTAAAACCAAAGATTCAAAATTGTACAAAGGAACTTGCAGACTTAAAAAAAAAAGATATTAAAGCTGTATTTCCGTTTATGCCTCTCGAGAACAGAGATTACTATCGAGTTGTTCTTCACCTATAAAATAAACATGAAAAACATTTAAGGGTTGTACTTAATGTAATGGTTTTAAAATGTACCAAGAAATGTAGTACAAAAAAAAAAAAAAAAGAGTTAACAAAAATGTTGTAACCTTTGTTTAGCGACTGAAACAATAATCTAATTTAATAAAATTAGCTTTTTGTTATATCATTGTTTCAGATACAAAATTTAAAGTAACTAACTGCCTCAGTCACAAAACTTAAAAGTCACTAACATGTTTCTAACTACCATTAAACAGCAGTTAGAACCTTGTCATAGTGAGAATATGATTATTTCACTATGACAAGGTTCTAACTGCATTTTGGGTGTATTCATTTTTCTATGAAGAGTTAAACATTTTTTAATCAAAAGTAGTAATACTTATAGCAAATGCTTATGTTATCATGAGTAAAAATTATTATCGATGGATTTTAATAATTTTTGGTGGTAGGAACATAACAATTTTTAACATTGATTTTCACAAAACTACTCGCGGATCAGTTAGAACCTTGTCAAACCAACGCGACGATTTCTATAATATACGATTAAATAAAAAGTTAATAACAGTAAAAAAAAAAGTTCTTGCTATGTATTTTTCATCAGAAAAATAAATTCATCTTGGCACTTTCAGTTCCAAATCCTAAGTTGTTGGTAAACAACGGTTGGTCATATGTACCACTTAAGTGATCAAGACAATTTCTCTTGATTTCTCCATTTTAACAGATTCCATTTGAATTAAAATACATGCAAATGTTCTAGAAAATGCAGAATCTTATTTTGACGCTTTTTGGGGATGATACTATACTACAATGTATTTTTATTTATCTTTTTACTAATACTTTAATGAAAATAATGGTTTTTTTTTAAAAATACTGAGAAAATTACTTTAAACAAAATTAGTTTTCTCAATACTAATACTACATAATACTATGTGTGTGTGTATATATATATATATATATATATATATATATATATATATACCTACACATATATATACCATTTGCATATGTAAGTATACCATTTACATATGTAAGTCAATAGAGATCACATATGGAGACAGGTCTTCTAAAATTATTGGGCCACTTATAGAAACAGAAAAGAAAACTTTTAAAAACCATTGATAGCATCTTGCTCATTAACACATGAAAAAGAACAAAGTTTAACGTTAAACAAAAATCTCTTAATAAAAAAAAAATACAAAAAAGCAATATAATGAAATTCATGATCTTGATAAAGAACTAATGCAAAAACAAATAGAAATAGATGATATAAAAAAAACTCTCTCCAGAAAAAGCAACAATACAAACAAAACTTTGTGAAAATTTTCACAGTTAAAATTTTCACAAAGTTTTAAAAAAGCAACACAACAGAATTATTCTATGTGAGGATTATTATTTTCTAACAATATCAGATCCAAATTGTTTTTGGAATGTTTTAATTTATCACTTTATTTTTTAGTGAAATTGTTTTTTTCATATATAATAATATTTTAAAATATAAAATGTAATTCTTTTGAAATAATATGTATTATAAATATTTGAAAATAATGTTTTTGTTATTAGACCCTTTATCCATTATCAGACACAAATTTTTTTTAAAAAAAATAAGTCTGAACTTTGACTTTTGCTTTGTTTCTGCAAAAATATCTTTAGTGAATGCTTTAGCACCACATTCTTCATTGCTATTTTGTATTTCATTGCCTCCACAATAATCATTTTGTAGAAGGGCAATGTTGTGAAGCACAAAACAGGATATTATTATAGCTATGGAATTTTGCAGTTTTGTTCCTAAGGGAATGTTAAGGCAAAGGTATTGTTTTTTTTTGATATACCAAAACAATATTCAACAACAACATTCAACATGTGTGTTCTTCTCAAGCTGTAATTGTATCTGATTTCATTTTCATTTTTGGGTTAGAAAAAGGTGTCATTAAATATCGTTTATAAGGATAGCCAGAATCACCTGAAACATGAACATGTTGGCGAGCTTCTAAAACTTGTTTAATAGCTGAGTTAGCAAAAACAAATGAATCCTGAACAATTCCAGGCCATTGAACACAAGCAGATAAAATTTCATTTGAAGCACCTGCAATGACCTGGCAATTCAAAAAAAAATCCCTTTTTGTTTCGATAAATTTCTGCGCTTTCTACACAAGGAATTATTATAGGAATATGTGTTCATTAATTGCTTCTATACATCCTGGGAATCCTTGAATTTGGTAGAATCTAAATAATGGTTGATAAATATAAATATTTTCTTTATCTAAGAAAAGTTTGAAGTTTGTATGAAATAGCAAAATCAGATATCCATGAAAACTTATAATCACTTTTGCTGAATTATCAAAGAATCAGCTTCTGTTGGAAACTTTATGTACTGATATCTTTTGTTAGCCATTTGAATTGAAATGTTCTAAACCACTGGACAACCAGTTGAGTTTCAGCTCTTCCAAATCTCCTATTATTCCCTAAAAGAGTTTATTTATTGTTATAATCATTTGTTGGTATGAAATGTTATTATTTAAAAACGTAATGTAAAATCTACAATAAGAAGGTGCCATTTTCTGATACCGTTTCTTGAATATCTACTCACTTGGAATGAACCAGTAGCATAAAACCGAAATGCAATAGCCAGTTGTTGTACAGTTGAAAGAGGGCACCCTCGATTGTTAACATTGTTGTTAATAATGTCATTAGCTAATATTAAAAAGGTTTTTTTGGAAAATCTGTAGCACCTTTTAAATTCTATACCGTGGTAAACTTCTAAAGGATTAGCTCTGTCAATAATAAACCTTGGTATGTGACTTGGGATATTTTTTCTTTTTCTTCTTCTAAAATTCAGCTCATACCGATTCATTTTTGAACATTTAAAAAAAAGTTTTTTTTAATACTTCATGTAATTGTAACAGCCTTTTATAATGCTATGATGTTCGACATTTCAAAAAGCTAACAAACATTTCTAATGGCATCAAAATATAACATGTTGAATCATTACATACGAGTTACAGGATGTTTTAAAAGACACACGTTTTCGCAATGTTAGTATTCAGTTTTCTGTAATGAATTCATTTAAAAATATACTTTCACAATGTAACCTTCTAAATTAATTAGGTCAATATGCCCAAGTAACTACTTTTGCTTGTTAAAAACTCATTTTCATACTTGCAAAGGTTGTAACAAGTTATATAGTAATAGTAAAGTTTTGTTACGCATCAGCAAAATGATAATGGCGGTCTGTTTTTTTTTTCAAGCTTGGTTTCAAGATTGGTCTGGAGCAGACTTGAAAAAATGACTTGAAAATTCAAAAATTCTCTTTTTTCAAATCTGACTTCAGTTCAAGCTCGCTTCTTGCATTCCATTCAAGTAAGACTTGAGATTTGAAGTCTGACTTGAAATTTCAAGCCGGGTTCTTGCATTCGGAAGGAATTTTTGCTCTCTCAAGTCTGGTTTGAAGTCAGACTTGAAAAAGGTCTACTTTTAGCGTTTTTCAAGTCTGACTTGAGTTGAAGTTCGCTTTGTGCATTCGCTCAAGTCGCACTTAAGGTTTGAAGTTCGGTTCTTGCATTCCACCCTAAAGCTTACGGGATTAAAATTTTTGGGGCTTACCAATATGGCGTTTTTGGCGTCAAAAAATAAGAGCTCGTAGTTGCGCTATCCAGTTATTATAGAGATCAGTGACAAATAGATGATTAAGGCAGCGCAGTTCTAGACTTCAGACTCTTTACACTCCTTTGCTTGAGAAAAACAACCTGTCTAATAGGTAGGCATTTAAGTTTAACAAATATTGCTCTTTGCTGACAGGAAGATTTAAATCAGTTTTTGAATTCGATTTAAATCAGTTTGACTTTTTTTTTTTTTTGTTTGTTAGGTTTATTTTTTCTGATTATTTATTAATCATTGCACACTTTAGCTTTTTCAAACTTTGAACATTTAAAAGAAAAAGTGTTAACCAAACGAATTTGTCATTTAAGATTGAACAATTTACAAGTGACATCACCACCTTTTGTTCATCCATATCATTATCATTCATTTGAAATAAGTTGAGACTCAAGACCTTTTGTTCATCCATATCATTATCATTCATTTGAAATAAGTTGAGTTCAAAATTCTAAGATTCTGAAATAAATCTGCAATGCTTTGTATAGCATTTATAGTTTTTTTCTTAAATTGAAATGCCTGTTTTTTTTTAGCTTACAAATTGTTGCTTATTGCTTACTAGTGAGCATTAAAAAATTTTTAGTGAAAAAGTTTGGTTGTTTGAAAATTATTTGAAAAATATTCGAATAACTTCAAAAAGAAATATTTGAATATTCTTATCAAAATACACTAGAGATAAGTTTTACACTCTTTCTTAAAAAAAAAAAAAAAAAAAATTGGCAGGTTTGTTTTTTAAGATATTGTCTACAAAAGCTTTAATCTCAGGTGTCAATTGAACCCAAATATCAATTAAGCCCATTTCTTTGTTACGCTAAAAAAATTAATCTGATGATAATCGGCAGTTTTTAAAAAAGGTGCTTTTGCTATAAAACAAGAGTGCATTGGTGTTATGTTATGTTGCATGAAGTATTGTTTGTTGCCAATTTGAATGGTGTTTACAATTATCTTCTTTCTTGATTCAATCTTCAAAATTTATTAAATATAAAAGAAAAAAGAAAAAAAAGGAAAATGGGAGTTTTAAAAAAATAATCTTGGTTTTCTTCTTTTTTTCGTTCTTTTTTTTGAAAGCAATTCAAATTTACTTTTGAATATATATAACTTTTAATAAGTAAACTAATTTTTATCCGTTAGTAAAAGATGAATGTCACTCATTTAATACAACTGTTACTAATTAATATAGTATCAATCTCATCAAAAAATATAACAACTGTTACCTAAAATTGAAATCACTGTTATCTATATATAAAATATAATATAAATATAATATAATGTAGTTTTCTCCTCTATTTATGCCGTATGCTTTTCCTAAAATAACCTTTAAAAATCTTCATAAATAACCGTAAACACATATTTACAATTCTTTGGTTTTCACTGGTCAAAACTAATAAAACTATTAAATCCATAACGTCATTAAATGTTGAAGAACTTTCCGCAACGGAATTTCATATAAATATAATATAAACATAATATAAATATAATATAAATGTAATGTTTTGTACCAAAAATGAAAAGTTTATGTAAACAGAGACTGGAGTCTCACTGTTTATTTCCTGTATTGGCAGTATCAGAACTTGAATATACACCAATAGTATTGTTAAGTTATATTTGAATCTTCACATATAAATGTAAGTCAATTTTTATTGGTGGCTTTTAAAAGATGTAAAGCAACATTTTAAGCTCACTTAGTGTAGTGATTGCTCTTTCTCTTCAGTGTAAACTCTTGTTACAACAACAATATCAGTATCATTTTTTTCCTGGTCCATAGACAAGACTTAA